>NC_081446.1:10705679-10817420 GCF_007210705.1 Tigriopus californicus
GGGAGGGTTGTTTTTTTCACGGGCTTTTCTAACCCCTACAGGGAATGTAATCCCAACTACTATTAAAATGAAAGGTTATAATTCGTCTATTTATTACCTTTCAATCTTTATGTGATAATTGGTCTACCAACTCAAATTCGTTGGTAGACCGAGCTGGTCCATGAATGTGGGGTTCATCTGGAAGGCTATCTAAAAATTGGTCCAAGTCGGACTTGAAAGATGCAACCGGATCAACAAAGCTTACGTATTCCCTACGAATATTGGAGGGAAGAAAATTAAACAATGAAGGAGCCCGAGAAAGAAGAGAAGTGGACTTCATTGGTCGACCTGGCCAGGGTTCTCGAGGACTTGAAGGTGCTCTTAAAACCCACATTAAGCCTCTACAGTCACTAGAATTGACCCTAAATCCTGGGTTGGGACAAAGATCATGCATGCTTTTGAAGACATACAGTATCAGATACCTTTCGTACCTTCTCTGAACACTGTACAGTTCCAACTTTTTTAGTCTCTCCCAAAACGCTCTTTCATTCCTGTCATGTTCCTAGTGAAACATCTTTGGACTTGTTCGATCTTTTGCAAACCTGCTAAACTCATTGGAGCCCAAATGGGTGAAGCATATTCAAGATGTGGCTAGACAATCGACTTGTACAGAGTTAGCATCGTGATGCTGTCTCTGGTCTTGAACGTGCAATATATCCAACCACACATTTGAAAAGCTTTACCCACCTTCAACTGGATATGCTCATCGAACTTTCCATTAATTTGGAGGATTACACCTAAATCTTTCATAGATGAGACCTGCTCAATATCTTTACCTCCATTATCTACGAGTGGAGTATTCAAAGGAGTTGACCCGATGGTCATTGAGTCAAACGGACTTTCAGAGTCCGATTTTGGTACTTTAGTTGCGTGATTATCAATTTGGATCATTGCGTTACGGAATCATCACTGCCATCCTCAACACTATGATTCATCCAAAGAACACCTCGGACTTTTTTTACCCTTGCCTTACATGCGTCTCGTTTTTTGATTAGATAGGAATGGATTGAGTAGGGCTCTGAATCTCTGAAAAGTGAGATCAGCGCACTATAGGAATTTGATTTTAATTCCTTCACAAAACCATAAGTTTAACTGGGCCCCAGATCCAAATCAAACGCATTTACATAATATTTTCTGATTCTACTTGTCATATACGGCTTTAGCTACCCTTCAGGCATCCTTTAACGTACTTTTAATGTTGCAAATGCCAGTTGTTGAGCCACTTTCTATATTTCTATTTAAAAAATACCTAGTTTGAATCTGGTGTTGCTGTGATTGCAGATAAGGATGCCTGAAAAGTAACTTGAGCCTTAGAACTAACTCTTAAAGCACAAACATTTACAAAACTGTGTTTGGTTTGGATCTGGGATCCATGTAAACTCAATGTTTTGGAACAGAATTGAAGGTTCAAAATTAACTGCAATGGTGCACTGACCTCACTGTTGCACTCTTTAAATACAGGGCAATAGGATTGAGTGCAAAGAGAATGAAACTATGTAAGACCAATATTTAAATGAGTGAAACAGGCCAAGCTGAAATTTCTATGAGATGTTGTAAAATGTGACAAGCACCATTTTCACATTTCTGAATTAACTTGTATGAAGTTTTACTCACTTCACAAACTTAGAATAGTTGATAGCTTATCAAAAATCATTCACCAATGCTACATGAACAAACATATCTAAAGACCTTTGTCTTAGGAACCAGGTGAACAAAACCCTTTTCATAAGTCCACAGGGCTTAATTATATGGCTCTTGTGCATGTACACATGTATGAAACTGAACATGCCATCTTCAGCTTTAAACAAAATAATTGTCCATAATCAAGGAACAAGTTATTGACCCCTCGGTTCCTTTTAGCCTGTGGCTGGTTTGGCTTGGACTTGTTATATTGAAAGTAATAAAGGTGGGGCTTCATGAAAACTGTTGAGGCGTGCATCAAAACCATCCATCCAACGTAAAGCCACGTTTTTGCAATCACGTGACTAAAGTACCAAAATCGGACTCTGAAAGTCCGTTTGACTTAGGGATCCTTCGACCTTAACAATTTGCTTCCTATCCTGAATGAAGCTTCTTATCCAATTGAGAACCTTGCCTTGGATCCCAATGTCAGGAAGTCTATTCAACAAAACCATGATCTGCTGTATCAAAGGCCGTAGCAAAATCTAGATAGACAACATCAACTGACTCTTGTCTTTCCAGTCCCTCAATGACCTGCTCTAAGTGCTCAATCAGTTGGGTAACCGTGCTAAAATGTGCTCGGAACCCGTGCTGGCTAGGAGGAAGAACTTCATGTATATCAAGAAATTCAACAAGTTTGCACTTCAAGATCTTCTCAAACACCTTCGCAATATTCGAATTGAGAGAAATCGGCCTATTGTTACTGGAGAGCCACTTATCTCCCTCTTTAAAAATTGGAACAACATGAGCTATCTTTAGTGAAGATGGAAACTTGCCCTGATCCAAGATGCAACGCATGAAGTAGAAGAAAACAGGAGCAAGAACCAATGAGCATCACATCAGAAACTGAGATGTCACACCATCTGGACCAGGAGAGCTCGAGAGTCTCAAGTGCCTGATGGCCTCTAAAGCATCTTGATCTGTAACTATGAGATCATCAAATTGCTCAAAGTGACTAACCTTGTCAATCTCAACAGATTCATCTTCAGAGCAATGAGCTGCTGCTTCTGAACTCAGTGGGGTTGAAGACACACTGGAGAACTGATCTCCAAGCATGTTAGCCATAGTCTTTACATTGCTAATGGCTGCCCCATCAACCTCAAAAGGCCCAACAGAGTGTTTCATTTTTCTCTTAGAGTTCGCATAAGAGAAAAAAGCCTTCGGATTCGACCTGACCTCCTGAACCACCTTACTCTTAGTTTGTAAGTGGTCATATTCGATTGAGGCCTTAATCTTACCCTGAACTCTGTCCAACTTTTTTTGGAGACTAGCCACAATTACTGGATTCGAAGTGCTCTTCAGCCTATTTGCCAGTTTATAACTCTTTTTGAACAAAGTCTCCCTATATTTTGGAATTTTTGTCCGTGTACCACCTTTCGGAACACATTCAGAGATTGCTAAACTAGAGCAAACTTCCTTAAAAACTGAAACTAATTTATCAATGGCTGCATCTATGGACGATCACAAGAATGAATCCAACCATCAGAAGTGTAGAATCGACACACCAGTTGACTGGCGATGTCGCAAGTCAACAGAGCGGCCAATGTAATGCCAGGAATAAAAACGCGAACGTTTCAAAGGGGTTTTTCCTTTTTCTGAGTCATAATATTGCAATGACGAAGGACTCGAACCTTTTCACAAAACCACTGGAGACAGTCTGGGACTCTAACCCTTCATAAGAGTGATAGAAATATTTGTAGTAGTTAAAGTTGAGAGAACTTACCTGCCGGATTGGCTTTGTCCTTGGAACCGGTTGGATCGAAGGTGTGGCGCTTCCCAATGGCATAGAACATGGGGTGAGGGCGGCCATCTTCGATGAAGCATTTGTTGCCCTTTCCGCCACAAATTGGCGGGTCCGGCTCCTCCTCGCTCAAAGATGATCCGGCATTTAAGGACGTTGACGATGAGGAAGAAGGGAGTGCAATGGGACTGCGGCTTTGGGATTTGGGCTTCTTCTTGATGTGTTGGGGTTTGCCATTTTGTTTGGTCGAATTTTTTAATCCTTCGAGGGCTTGTATGGGAATGGGCATCTGTTCGTGAAATGAAAGCGTTTGGTCGGATTACCCGTTTCTATTCCCAATTCAGGGTCGAAGGTGAGGTAGGTAGTGCTTTCATGTATCCATGGATGGCGGTGACGGGAATACTCTGAGGGCCAATGGCTTCTGGCGCCGTAATCAGAGAGGGGGGGGGAGGGTGACTCGTTGGTGACTTGAAGATTGTCCCTCATTGGAGGAGTGTCAAAGCCGTTAAAATTTGAGGTATCAGACATCGTGGAGTTGTTTAGGACATCAAGGGGGTGAAGACTAGGCACAGGGGGCGTAACGACGTGAAAAAGTTGGCTTCAGGCTTATGAGGATAGTCAGACACGCGACTTTCGGTTTGACCTACACTGAAGACAATGAACAGTTGTCTTTCCGGGGGAACAGATTAGCAAGTAGCTACGGGAATATTAGGTGTCGTAGGCACGAAATCTGTCTTTTCATATCCTCAGGGGAATGCAAAAAAGACTTTATTGCATTGGGCCACCGCTCATGGAACCAAAGGCGTTGCCGAGTGAAGTCACCATTAAATCCACCGCATCAACCAAAAAACTTCTGATCATTTCTTGTTGAATTCCGGCTCCCTCAATGCGTTTGATTGTCTTCTTGATATCGACAATTTGCTGGGATGTCAAGATCTTACCGGGTTTTATCTCAGTGATCTCGAGCTCACCAAGTTTTCCAGATTTGTTGGACACATCAATCTTTTTCTCAGCAGCATTTTTGATTGCGTTTTTCTCATGTAAAGTCATAATTTGTAAAAGGCATGAGTGGACTGTGGGAAACTCGTGGGGCAATATATCTAACGCCTGTAAATCACGCTTTCCAATGAAGGCTGGGCCCTCCAGGTCTGGTGAGATGGCGGCAGAGATAGTAGTGACAGGTCCTCCTTCGGCACGGTAACGAAAATGAAATTTGCCGACATTGCGCAAGGGTGTTCCATTGACAGCACTCAACAATGTGCTTGATGGTATCAATTTCGTACCCTTTGGACATGCATGGATTGTTAACACGGTATGAGCTGCCCCTGTTTCTGGTAAGCCGACAATTTATAATTGTTACCATCTTCATTTCAGAGGTGCCCTCCTTCACCGTTCTAATTCTGGTTCTGGATGGTGATCGGCTCGAATCTCCGTTGTATCGTACTCCTGGGGAGTCACGCCGCCGATCACGTTCTCGTCTTCGGGCGGGGTTGCTAGAAGGACTCCTCCTTCGGAAAATATTCTTAATGTTACCAACCTTTTCGCACGTGAAGCAGGGCTTGTCCCTGGATGGATGTGATTCATGGGCGTGTGGTTGGGCACAACCCAAGCAATTGGACGCGGCAAAACCTCTTCTGCGGTCGTGTTTGTCTTGACAGCCATAAGTGATGTCTCGGTGGGTGTGTCCTTGACGATCCCCTCGTATCGTGCTGCCTTCTCAGATAAATTGTTCAACGTTGGGTCTTTCAACTCGCAAAGTTTTGCAAAAAGCACTGTATCCTCGCGACATCCAGCAAGAGCAAGAAAAATCAGCAATTGGGAGGCGGTAAAAGAGGTCAATTCCGCCTCTTTGGCACGACGTTAAAGGTCGGCATCAGAATCCTTGAAGGTTCTCCCTTCTTTTTTCATGGGGAAAAGTGCCAGTCGGCGAGTGAAGAGCACTTTTAGCTCAAGGAAGTGTTTCTCCACAACCAAGTAGCAAACAATGATGGAGGTGGCCTTCTCAATATCCTCGTTGATGATCACGCAAAGGTCACTCTCCATGAAATTCATCAACATCGACTTCTGACCATCCCAAGTTAAGCATTTCGATGTGTGAGACCTTGTAGTAAGCGTTGAATTTATTAAGCCAAACGCCCATTTCAAATGGTTCTGATTCGGACGATAGCATGAAAGGCTTCATGTCGGACACGGGTTTGAACTGGTGTGCCGTTTGTGTCCTGTCCTGTCCAGTTCTTAGGTCCTCTGGAACCGGTCTGGAAGGATCCATAAAAAGTTGGGAAACCTCTGCTATTTTCGCCCCATACTCGCCTGTGGCCTTTGCTTTCTCTTGTTTGATGGTTTTGATCTCCCCCTTGAGTGTCTCCTTGTCAGCCATGTCATCATAGATGGCCAATATCTCGTCTAGTTTGGATTCAGCCTTGCTAAAGAGGCGCTAAAGACGATAAACATCAACGCCGGGTTTGTTGAGTTCCCAAATCAGTTGAAGCTTTTTCGTAATTTGAGACTTACGATTGATGGCTTGCTCTTTGAGACCCATTATGATAACTCAATTAGCCCTGAGCTTGTCGTAGAACAGCTGCGAGAACGTCGTGTCTCTCGTGTGAATTGTGCGTCCGTGGGAAACAAGGGGCGTGGGAGTGTAGTGGGTGTGGCAGTGTAGTTCAGAGGCTAACGCTGCGCCATGGTAAATGGGCGTGACGAATAACAAGGTTGAAGAACAAGGAAACTGGTTCTTGAGTCTCAAGGCCATAAGAATCTCTGTTCAAATTTTTCAGGTGATGAAGGAAGAATAAAGAATCGGAACGCACACAAAGAAACCCGACAAGAACCACCGAACACCGCAGATTTGTAGTTTTAAAGTTTCGTATTTTTGGGCATTTTTAGACACCTTTGTCCACTTTTATCCACCCTGTTTTTTGGACACTTTTGGACAAGGGTGGACAAATGTGTTAGAAAATGAAATGCCCACCCTGCCCAAGGCGCCTCCACGAACGGGATGATATGAGGTATCATGACTAGAGGGCGAAAAAATATGTTATCACATAAAGCCATCATATTTCACATATTTTGCCACTTTTCGGCCTTAAAGACACATTTTGGGATTTTCGTCGAAAAAGGACATATTTTTAGTGACATTTAAATAGAATTTTTTTTAGGCAAAAGCCATTGCTTATGGTTGTAAAGGCTTGAGCAGGGCTAATGTGCTAGGATCTGAAAGGCTTGCAATTAGAGATGTCATATTTAATACATTTTAAAACCCCATTTATAAATAGCATTTGGAAAAGGCAAAGGCTTGCATTTAAATTTGCTAATAAAATAATCATTTTGATAAATAATATTTATAAAATAGCAAAATATTCGCAATGTGATTTTATTATGTGGGGGTTAGATTTGTTGCGAAGGTGTTTGAGAAGATCTTGAAGTCCAAACTTGTCGAATTTCTTGAAGTCAATGAAGTCCTTCCTCCTAGCCAGCACGGGTTCCGAGCACATTTTAGCACGGTTACCCAACTGATTGAGCGCTTAGAGCAGGTCATTGAGGGACTGGAAAGACAAGAGTCAGCCGATGTTGTCTATCTTGATTTTGCCAAGGCCTTTGATAAAGTAGATCATGGCCTTTTGTTGAATAGACTTCCTGACATTTGGATCCAAGGCAAGGTTCTCAATTGGATAAGAAGCTTCATTCAGGATAGGAAGCAAATTGTTAAGTTCAAGGGATCCCTAAGTAACATACATGATGTCAAGTCGGGTGTTGCCCAGGGCTCCATCTTGGGGCCCCTCCTTTTTGTAATATTCGTTGCCCCGCTTCAAAAGCTTAGTATTACTGCCAGGCTCGACAGTTTGTCATTATTAAGGTCAGTTATGATGGTGATTTCAACTTGGCAGTTATGAAGCATGAGGCATGACCCAAAAATTGACCTAAAACAGTCCTTCCCCGAGCAGGCAATTCCAGGTGTGGCAGTGTTGTGGGCTAATAACAATGAGTCTAAATTCAATTCACAATGATGGATTTCAGAGTGAGTGAGAGAAAATAGCTTACAAGTATTGAAAATCACAACTATTGGCATCATTAGTTTCCTGAAACATTCAAGCACCGATTGATATAAGTGACTCCACCCCGTGCCAGCCCCGAGAGGGACTCTACAACACTAACGGACTCTGAATGCAGATTTCGTAGATTTTAAAAGTGTAATTTGGAGTGGGTAAGTGCTAGATGGCCGTGAGAAACAAGGCCATGACCATCAAGAACGAAATAGTTTTTAAGTTTTTAGATTCGGGCATGGCTTTGCTAAATGAAACTTTCAAAACATTGCTTCAAATTTTAACTCACTTCTATGAACAACCACGGAACTCGTCACCTACACTGAAATTGTGCCACATGATGTCCTGATTTCAAAATGCACCCTCATGTCTCGGCATTTTTTTTTGACAAGATATGGCCTGGCTTCCCGTGCCTGGTTTAAAATAAGTAACGGTACTTGGAATGCTAAAAAACCATTCCGTTACCGTTACTTTTTCAGAAAAGTAACGCATTACCGTTAGCGTTACTCAAGCCTTGGTTAAACCTTACATTCTTGGCATTCAATATGCGGGAAAGTGTGATGCCAATTTATTGCATGTATTATCATTTGTTAGGGGGACAAGACACTCGATCCTTATTAATAATCTTCGTAATGATGTTTTGGTTCATATTCTTCCGGACCTGAAATAGAAAATATATGTCTTCAATTTCAAACAAAATTTGCTATGCAATAACGGCTCAGCTGTCTTTCTTGATTCACAGAAAGGTTTTTGTATCACAAAACTAAGATATGAATAGCTTGAACAATTAGACGGAATGAGTACTCAACTGCAATCCACAACATCTCGAAAATTATGGGCACTGACGTCAAATGGTTGCAAGGTCCACGGATGATCTTGAATGTACTGTAGGCTGGGTCGCTTCTTTGGATTCTTTTTTAGCATTTGGAGCAACAATCGCTCGCATAACTGTCCAATTTCCAAATAACGGCCCACTATCATGGGTTCGAAATTGATTATTTCCTCTACATTCTGAAAAGGCGCCTCCACGAACAAGATGATGTATAGTAAGATGCCCAGAGCCCATATCTCAGCTTCAGGGCCATCATACAGATTTCCTTGCAAGATTTCCGGACAGCAATATTCAATTGTGCCCGAAAATGTGTCGAATTGCTCACCGAATTCGAACTTGGTGGCCGAGCCGAAATCAATGAGTTTCGCGTGGAAATTCTCGTCAATAATAACGTTTTCATCCTTGATATCACGGTGCAAAATGTTTTTGGAATGTAAATAACCCACTGCCTCTACAATCTAAGAAAGAATTGGACTTGAGGGGTTTGTAGCCGTAAATTATAATCAAAATGAGCAATGTTTCAGACCTGTCGGAATATGTAGCTCGCCAAAGGTTCGGACATTAATGGGGTTCGATCCAGGAATTCAAATAGATCCATTCCAAAGCCATGCTGTTCCATGACAATTTGGTGATAGGACTCATTCTCAAAATGGTCCAGTAATCTTACAACGTTGGCATGTTGTAGATCAATAAGAAAATTCACTTCAATGGGTATTTGAGAACCAGAGGGAGAAGGAACTAGACAATCTTCCGATAATCGGCCCTTTTTGATGAACTTGCTTACATTCTGAAGAAAACGGAGATTCAATGATTTCCACAATCCGTTTCAAAAAAAAGGTAAGACAGCTCCTACCAACTTCTTATCGGACAGCCTGTACGATCGCGTGACAAATCCAAACCCGCCTTCCCCTATCATTTTGAGTGGTTTATAATGTACTTTGTAGTCTCCAGCAGTAAATATATCCTCACACTCTGGATATTCGTATTGGTGTTTGGGTTGACAATCATGCAACCCATGTTCGGCAGTGGACTTGATAATCTACGGAATAATCGGGTTTCCTTCGCTTTTTGAAATGAAAGCCTTATCGAGTGTAATATTCACCTCTCCCAAAGATAGATTGGTATGTTGACTTTCTCCTCGCACCATACTCTCATTCTGTTCTCTAACCAACGCTAGGTGGCTGTTGTTGATTGACTCTCTCAAGTTAGTATAATCCCGAGACAACCAAAGGATGACAGTTCCTTGAGCACTTTGTTCTTGAACTTGAGCACCTTTCCAAGTCACCACAAGATCTGAAACTTTCTGTTATGATATGAACAATACATTTTTAGGAAACTGACTGCTTAAGCCAATGCTCACCAAAAATCTCGCCATCCCATCGTTTTCCGGTCACTTTCGAACACATGGTGTCTTTAGATGAAGAAATGTGCAGTCGATCGACCTTAGATCTGATTGGTTTAGCAGGGGTCGAGGTGAGAACATCCGAAGTGAGAGCACCATCTTCCATATTGCGTCTTGAACTCAGCCTGGCAACTGATTTGGGCGATTCATAAACTTGAGCTGGCTTCTCTTTTCCGTTTTCCGAAGGACTTGTGTCCAAATGCAAACTTTCCAGACCCCACTCGATACTCTGGAGAGGTTGTGCAATTTTGGAAATGGGTTCTCCATGGAATTTGAGCTCGTCTAAATCTGAGACCGATAAAAGCTCAGACAGATGTTGACCTACAATCTCGCACTCTTGAAGCCCAAACATATCTACGGACACCACAGGATCAGAATATTGGACAACCAGATCCCTATCCACAATTAGCATCCCGACATCCTCCGGGAACGCCTGAAAATTCGTCTTAGAGTGAGACCGAACAAGTATTCGGAACTTTGAAGCGACAAGAGTGGGCTCACCGTCATTTCAAGAAGGAACGAAGGCTCTTCTGAGGGAACAAATTGGGCACCAAAATGAGAAATGGAAATGCGAACGGGGAAAGGAATTCCCTCCGGAGATTGAAGGCTCGTTTCAAATTCAATAGGAATCTGTGGAATGTGCTTATGTCATCTGAAATCAAAGCTGAGTATCAAAAGCCTTGTTTGTACCTCTTCGTGAGCATATGGTCGATTGCAATCAAGCAAGTCCTTTAAGGCCCAAGTCTGGTTTCTTTGCTCGGGAGTCAAATTCCACATAAATCTGGCACCTTGGTCCATGTCCAAAATGAGAAAGTTAGAATCCAGCAAAGCCTGTAATTGATTTATAATTTGTTATGTGAAACCCTTTTAAAAAGAACATGATGAAACATACCCGGCCTTGGAAAGAGGTGGAGGGATTAAGAGAGAGCAAGAGGTTCCGTTCATTACCCTGAGGCATCGCGATCTGGCCGGACCGACGTGTTGAACCCATGATAAGTTCGACCTTATTAGAATTTAAGAAAGAGTTCAGCTCCAAGTTCCAATTATACAATTGTATTGGGAGACTTTACTGGAATGGTTTGTGATCCGCCTTGAATGAATGCCTTCAGTTGACCAATCAAGGAATCTGAGGGCTCCATCAAAATATCTCGGAAAAAATTGGCTCTCCTTACATCAATCCCACTTTCATGAAAGACATCCTTCCCGATATTATTGAAGGTCAATATCTGAATGAAAAAAAAATAATTTACACAAAGGTATCTAAATTTCGAAAAAAAAGAAACATTTAACCCTGTATAATGTATATGTTATCAACAATTTGTTGATTGCAAATTTGCATCAGAAACAATAAAAGATGTGAGTCACCGAAATCAGCGAAAGAAACTGTTGGGACAATTTTGGGTCACCAGGACCAAGACACAAATTCAATTCTACCCAACTTGCAATTTTATGCCTAAAAGTTCTGAAATCCTTATGTAAATTGAGAGTAATAAGGACAAAAGTTGAAATGTATTTTCCTCCACACCCATCCAATCGTCAACTTATCGTAATTGTCCGTACATCGCCCTGTTCATTGAAGGTGAGCATTGCCTGTGCGGGAGGCGTGTCCCGAGCTCCCAAAGAGCGGTCCAACCCCCATCCATTAAAACTCCGATGATGATGGCGGGGTTTCTGGCCCACCACCGGCAAACTTTGGTTGACCTCGAAAGATCCGTGCTTAGACCAGTGAGACGGTTCCATCACAGATGTCCAGGCATGATGACTGTGATTGGCATTCAAGGTCAAGGCATGTCGAGGTAAGGTCCTAAAATTCAAGGTCATTGGGGGGTCAACGGAAGATACTTTGACTGAATGTAAGGAGATATGGGAGTCTCACCTGAGTCCAATTTTATGCAGAGCGGTCACGGGTGGGCTTCGTTGGACGCAGACGGGCTTGGAGCTCAGGTTGGGTTGAGATAAGGTGTGGAGCCGGTTCTGAGTAGGGAGGGACATCATGAGATGGAATGCGAAACACTGACAAGTGGGTGGGTGTGGTGAAGGGGATTGTTGTGACCCAACCAACGAACTGTGAATATACGTATGGCGCCTGATTTTCGAACTGTCAGCTACAGAAGAGATCAGGGCGACCAGAAAAGACAACATTTTCCTGTGGTGTGTCTGTCGGTTCGTTTTTATTCACTCAGGGTGAAATTAAAAATGGCTGTGGTTCGAATCTGTTGCGTTAGATATGAACTGAATAATTGCTAGACCCAACATTTGTAATTAAAGTTGAAGAAAAAAAACCACTGGATATGACACAAAAAACAAGCATTGACCAGGTCAGGAGGGCTGCAAGGATCATATTTGGCTGCCATATGCATAGCAAGCGTGTTTTCATAAAAGGTCTAAGGTAACGAGCAGGGCTCGAACCGTTACCGAAAAAAGGTAACGCATTATTGTTACTCTTGTGAAAAAGTAACGCCTTACCGTAGGCGTTACCGTACTTGCATCTTTTGCATAAAAAGGTAGTCCAAAACTAGGAAAAAACGTTCATGCAATGTTTAAACGTTTTGTAAATATGACGTGAAACAAACGATTCCCGAGATCTTTTATTTGATCCCATCAGTGGCAAGTAAGACATTACTTTGGGACTGAAGTTTTAAGAAAACCTTTAAGCAACTTTCTTTCTCTCATTGAGAAAAAAGTCACGGCAAGGGAGAGCAAAAACTACTGATGTGCTCAAATTGGCGATTTCTTTGTGTGCTTATTTGAGTTCAGTGTAGCTTAGATGTTCTGACTTTAAAAGTTTACTAGTTATGCTGATATTTTATCATTTGGTACTCCTTCAGCCATTATGAAATATTCACTTATATTCAAAACTTGTTGCTTTGAGTCTTTGTCAACTTATCAAAAGGTAAACCAGGATAAGGGAGCTGTTTTAAATCTATGGCTTATTACAAAGAGAATTGAGCCAAACTCAGAGTGTTTGTGATGCTTTAGCATCTGCTTTTAGTCTTATCCTGTGATACTTGCATCTGGTAGCTTGTTTTTGAGGCCGTTCTTTCAACCCTTTTCAATGATTTTAGATACCCTCGAATTTCATCGCGTTGTTCATAAAGTTATGTGCAATGAGGAGAACACATCACCATAAGAAACGTAATGTGGTTGGAGTGCATGAGAAGAGAAATTAGGAACCAAATCAATCTCAATCACTTTCTGTGATATCCCGGTGTTGAGCATGTTGTTCATGCCATCCAACTCCTTGTGGGTGATGTCCAGCCACAAGTACATGACACTTTTTTTTTTTTTTTTTTTTTGGTTTGGTTTTTCACGGGCTTTTCTAACCGCTACAGGGAATGTAATCCCCAGTACTATTAAAATGAAAGATTATAATTCGTCTATTTATTACCTTTCAATTTTTATATGATATTTGGTCTACCAACGAATTTGAGTTGGCAGACCGAGCTAATCCTTGAATGTAGGGTTGATCTGGAATGCTATCTAAAAATTTGTCCAAGTCTGACTTGAAAGATGCTACCGGATCAACAAGGCCTACGTATTCCCTACGAATATCAGAGGGAAGCAAATTAAACAATGAAGGAGCCCGAGAAAGAAGAGATGTGGACTTCATTGTTCGAACTAGCCTAGATTCTCGAAGACTTGAAGGTGCTCTCAAAACGCACATTAAGCCTCTACGGTCACTAGAATTGACCCTAAACCCTGGGTTGGGACAAAGCTCATGATACTTTTGAAAACGTACAATATCAGATACCTTTCGTACCTTCTCTGAGTACTGTACAATCCCAACCGTTCTAACCTTTCCCAATACGAGAGCTCTCTCATTCCTGTGATGTTCCTAGTGAAACATCTTTGGACTTGCTCGACCTTTTGCAAACCTAAATTTTTGTAAGCCATAATGTTGTATATCAAAATGTTTTCAGGTAAAAATTAATCTGATTGCTCAGTGCGTCAGTCAAATACACACTCTAGATTTTCAACTATTTCTCCAATTCTGAAATCCAGTTTCTTTGGTTTTGTTTTTTGCATCTTAGAAATTAGTTGCTTGGTTTTGTTTGCTTGGATCCCTTTGAAATTTGGTTTTCCTTCCTTGTTTGATCCCATCAGTACTAAAAACCCGTTCCGTAGGAGTAGTAACGAAATTGCAAGGACAAAAATACTGTAATTCGTTCCTTTTTTAGGAAAAGGAACTTCAATCCCATAACACTTTAAAATGCTGTAATTGTAACGAAACAAAAAAGCCACAAATTACTAGTTACTTGTTCCTTTTTCACTTTCCAGAGTGCCATTCAATTTTTCGTCTTTCTGTAATGAACTGAAAAAAAGAAGCTTGTAGGCAATCATAATATGAATTTAATTTCTTTTTATGTTTGTTTGTTTTGTTTTATTTGTTACGGAGTGTCAGATGACGGCTCTCTCGCTCGGCGTGCCGTCTGATTTTGTGTCCCAATGAGATATGATCTTGAAAGGTTAGGTGATTCCTTTTTTCTTGATGCGGGGAGATAAATATTGTCACAGGGCCGGTCGGGCACTCTTAGGCGGCCCTGTAACGCTATGTCATCTCCCCCCGGTATGTAAAAAGTGGAATAACCTAACCTTTAAAGATCATTCCTCATGGAGGGATGTTCCCGCTTTATTGTCACAGCCCAACATTGATTATTACCTCGCCTTTGGGAATGACCGCAGGTTTGCCCATTTAAGCTGTTGAAGCAACAACTCATGTTGTAATCTATTACCACAGAGAAGCTTAAACTTGGCTAGCCTGAGATTGAACCAGGATTCACAATTTGGATGATGCTATACTAATACGGTACCCCAGCAAGCCTAATTTCTTTTTAATTTCATATATCCTAAAGAATGAAGGTCAACACTGAAGATTGTGCTTGGTGTTAACAACAATGATTCTGTTTGTGGTTTCAAATCTCGTTATGTTTGCATTGCTTTATTTTCTATATCTTCTCACTCAAGTTCTCTTGAAATAAAAGACCTGACTCAGATCAAATCTTCCTTTGGCTTGAATATGTTGCACCAATTTTCTCAACTCTCCCTATACCCATCCATGATTTTGTTCTCCATCATTAGTGGCGCAAAGGAAACGATATCAGTTTTGGATGTGAAACATCTAAATAATATGTACTCCAGAAGAAGGTAATACATGTACATTTGATACTGACCTTGGGAAAGTATTTTGAATGTCGCTAAAAATTTGGAATATACTCAAAATATTCAATCAAATACTGTCAAAGATTACCTTGGCACAATTTCAAAGACAGTTTGAACAGCAAAAAAAATTAAAACCGAAGTTATCAAATCAGCATTCTTACGTTTTATTTTACAAAAAAAAACAATTGGTAATGTTACCCTTCCTGCTTCTTGCCCCATCCTGCATGCGTAAACGCACGGCAATATTCCCAATGCTGCTCCTGGATCCATGGACCTATTTCCTCTTCCAAAAGTCTAATGCAGGTGCTTGTATTGGCTTCAACGCCCTTAGGTTTGTTCACAAAGGGGGCCTTGCAGTAATTATCAGCAACACCCGCCCACACCATGACATGGGCTGGATGTTGGGGAACAAACACTATTTTACAGTATTTGGGAATTTCCTCAAGGTTGAAGGCCCACAGACCAACATTTTGGCGGTTCCAAGCTTGCTGGGCAATGATTTTTTTTTCATCAGTCCAAAGTATTGCAGAGCTTGGATCAGTGCCAAGTTGTTTTTCCATTTTTTGGCCTCATTTGCGCCTTTTGGCCATGGTGGCCTGAAAAAGACTTGCCAGCTAACAAACTTCAAGTCAAATTTGAACAGCCTTCAGAGGCTGGTTTTTGTAATATGTTACTCACCGGACATCTATGTCAGGCTTCAGTGGGGATTCTGGGCCATTTTTATTTACAAGAGCACAAATTCTCACTGATCTTTTTCATTTTCTCAAGGCTTATCCTCAAAGGTATCCAACTTCTTGCAAGAGGAGATAAGATCATGGGCAATGGTCTTTGCCTCTCAGAGCCTCAAAATAATGGTCCTTTTGGCCAATTTTTTTGTGCAACTGGATTTTTTTTCTCACAATCTCACAAATTCTTCCAATATTGAATTCATTCAAGTGATTTTGATACCAAATACTCTCAGGTGGTTGACCAATTGCTAGAAACTCTGAGCATTGCGTGAAAATTTAAGGTACCCTTTGTAGCTATGGTCAAAGTCTTGTCCGGTTTTCAGTGGTACACCCTGTACGCCTCCCAAGTTTCAAATTTCAAAAAGGTATGAGGCATGATTTCCCCATAAGATTGATACTCTTGAAATAGTTCAAGTTTGGAAAAGAAATTATTTTCCTATTATGCATTTACATTGGCTTAGCCAAACGAGCATGGCCAAGAATGGGAGTAATTTAGTACTAACGTACATTCATATAGGTATAAATGACATTGATTAAGTTTACTTTTTATTATTGGAGTCAAAGTGACAAGGCTGTTAGTAAGAAAGTTGGATTTAAGTTGGATTCATGACTCTCTGGATCAGGTCTCACCCCGGGTATTGATTCAACACTTGAGACCTTGAAGGCCCCCGTCACATCACTAATTTGCTAAGGAAATAAACAATGTTATTTATTTTTTTTCGTTTGGTTTTTCACGGGCTTTTCTAAGCGCTACAGGGAATGTAATCCCTAGTACTATTAAAATGGAAAGTTATAATTCGTCTAAAAACTTCTTGTTTATTACACATTAGTAGGGCGGGTAAAAACATTGCACTAAAAACGACCAAATCTTTGAATTATTTTTAATCAAAAAAGCTCCAAACATTCAAAACAAAAATTGCTCCGAAATGCATAAACATACAAGTAGGACTTCGAATTTCTGTTTCTTGAAACGCACATATTCCTTTGAGTTTGGTCCGATTGTATTTTTTGCTTCATTTTGCGTACTCAAGTTCTCGCGATGGAGAGCAAAATATCACTCCAGTGTGATTAGATAGATAGCTTCCTCAGGAAAGGGTTGATTTGACTTGGAGACTAAAGTTGACCTAAGAAGAAACTAGTTAGTGAACGCCCAGCTTGCTAATTAAATTTCGCACCAATCAATCAATGTTCTACTTTTCTTCTTGTTTGAAGGTCACTTGGAGTGGTTTTCAGGACTTGTCATTGACTGTCTGAAACAAATGTGTTTCATTTTGTTCAAAAATGGTCCTCATTCCTCATGCACGTTCGGAAATTTCTGAAAAATCTGTTTAACTCTAAATTCTATGTTGTTGCTTAACCAACAAGGGGTTACCCTGTAAAACCAGTCCAGATCGCTATGAAACACCTGGTAGATAATACAGCCATCAAACTGCCGCAGTAGAAAATTCCACTCTATCATAGTTACTCCACGTAGTTCGGAATGTTCATGGATGGCCCAGTTGCAATAAAAGCAAAAAAAAACCCTCATATTTATCCTTCTTCCTATTCTCTTCAATGGTCTTCCCTCTCGATGAACCCGCAATATTTCTGCCACACGCATTGATGTTTGGAAAAAAATACCATAGCAGTTTAGAGCTGGGCCGGCAATCTACGAATTTACGTGCTTAGTTCTTGAATTGCCAAAATATGACAAAGATGTGTAAAATATTACCCATGGGATTGAAAACGTCTAAATATTTCCTTTTTGAGAAAATTGCCAAAATATTTTTTTTTAATCGTATTGAAATTTTTAAAAAAATTCGTAGTGAAATTGAATGTTTTTACCTGCTCTGCTCATTAGCATAAACTTGTTGGCTGAAAAGGTTTAAATTTTAGGACTGTTTGAAACAAATATGAAACCATTAGGAAAGCACGGTCTTGATGAGGCGAAAATGGTGAAATAATGGTAATCTGACATTTTAGTACAAGTAGTTGTAATGAATAACACCATTATATTTTTTGGCGAGTAAACGAATGGGTAACAAATTACTATTTTTGGCCAAAGTAATTGTAACTGTAATCCGTTCCTTTTATTGAGGAACGACGAATGCCCTGCCGTTCCGTTCTCGTTACTTTTTCAGAAAAGTAACTCGCTACCTTTAGCTTTACTCAAAAAGTAACGCGTTACTCAAGCCCTGGTACTGAGCAATAATCTTACATCTAGTCCGAAAATTTCACTTCATATATCATGGTCCGCAAACCTTAACAGATGTCAGACTTTAATGGGAGAAATGGCACAAATAAAAACTGTCTCCCAACCATTAGCATTCTCACAAAAATGGACTGATAAAATAGACAACAGTCAGAGCCATAAAACAGTGCTGTGTTGATGGAATGTCCATGCGGGGAGCTGATTATCATGTCAATGAACTTGTTGAGAAACAACCATTTCCTTCATTGTTAGTAGAAGTCTTTCTTCTAGTGTCTTTTACTTTTCTGTGATTGTAGAGACGAAACACACCTCTAGTGGGTTTCCTCATTTGTTTAGGTAATAACTTGTCAGCGTCCTCGTGATCTAACTACTATCATGTCGTTTTGATTTGAACATGGTAGTCCGATGTGATGCAGATGGTTATCTCCACGGGAATTCTTCGGGGGTGTGGCGTATATTACTTTTCAAGTGAAGCATTGCTGACTGACAAACAAGACAACATCAGTAGGACAAATCACAGATGAACGAATAATAGCGATCCTTATATCGACCCGAAATGGGGAGAACGAGATGCAGGATGAACTGTATGTTTCTTTCAAAAACAAAATTCTAGCCCAACATATATTGACTTGTCTTCTCATAGACTGTGAAAGTGATGGCCGTGGCTGGGACCACCCGAAGCAAATTGGGTCTCAGCCCTTTGTAGAGTCCCCACCCGCCTTCGATTCTGAAAGCAACAATGAAGAGAGAGAGCCGGAGTGAGATTCGATCGAGGAGAGCGCAACTGGCTAAACAAATGGCAAAATATTGGTGGTTTAATCCCTTCCACGGCACAAATCCACGCACAAACTCACGAAAGAATAAGAAAACATATTATTTCACGTTTCACATGGTCCATCTTCTACATGTTGGCAAAGCGATGTCACACAAAGACTGTTCGCGTTTTGATCACAGATGTATGAAGATATGTCAAAAATATCATCGTTTAGAAGAAGTAGGAGTGGAAGTAGTAGTAGTAGTAGTAGAGGGGGGAGAAGAGGAGGTGGGACGATTGGTCATCTTCTCGTAAATGAGAAGCACCATACAAATGTTCGGGAGCACGTGGACGAGGTAAGGGGTCAACCCTTTGTACAGACCAACCACGCCTTCGTACCTCAAAATTTTCTGGACGCAGTCTACGGCTCCCTTATATTCAGAGTGCTGATCCTGAAGTCGAGCTCGAACCACTTGGTATGGATAAGTGGTGACGGCAGCGAAGAGCTTGGACAAGGCCGCGAAAAACAGGTACTCCAGAGTGCCCTGGAAGGCCGAATGAAACGTCAGCCAATCGCCCTCAGCGCTATGAGATTATATTATATTCAACTCACCAGTTTGTGATCGATGGGATGCTGATTGAATATATTATAGGATGACTTCATTTCCTCATAGGCCATGAATTGAATAGCACCGTGGGACACGCCCCAAAGCCCTGGCACGAAACCCTGAGATAGAGTAAATTATAAAGCAGGGCTCGATTGATTTAAGATTTACCATGTTTAGGTTACCTTGTACAGACCGCGAATGCCCTCATATTTGCCTATCTTGTACAGGGCATCGACCATGCCCTTGTAAGTCTTGGAAGGATCCTTGGCCTGGGCCAGTTCATCGCCACCATATTGAAGACACAGCCTGTCAATGAGAGTCGGGAGGATCAGGCCACCACCATCCCATGGAAGGTCGGACCCTCGCCGTCTTACCTGGTTTTCACCACCCAAATCGGATTGGTCATGGCCAAGGTGAGGGCCCCGGCTTGAGCGGCGGCCATCATGTGCAATCCCGGACTAAGCTGGGTCTTGGAGTTACCCTCTTGTAATTCCGTTTTAATCGAATTGTAACTGTAGAGCAACGAAAGAGAAGTCACACCATGAAACACGAACCGGGTTCAACTCCTCATTCCAGTCAAGAGTCAGTAAACGCTTACAACAAGAAATAAAATCCCCAGGCGGTCCCAGCACCCGCCACATTAGGCGTGACGCCTTTATAGAGGCCTCGCACGCCCTCTTGTTGAAATATGGAACGGAAGGCGTGACGTAAACTAGAATACTGAGGGCGATGTTTCTCGATCGATTTCCCATCATCCACTGGAAGAGAAAAGCCAGCTTAATCATTGACCAGCCCAGGCTGAACCGGGGCCTGGTTTGGTCCTCACCCGCAAATCTGATCTTGAGCAAATCCAAAGGATGAAGTATCAAAGTGGAAACCACGCCTCCACTGACACCCGCCACCAAATGTTCGTACTTGATGGTCCGGAAAGTGGAGACCATCGTCCGGAAAAAGGAAGAAGAAGACGGCGGGGCCGGACCTCCATTGGGGCCACTGGCGGCCATGTTGAAGCGCGAGGCGGACCAACCCCCAACCCAGGCCAGGGAGGCCACGGGGTTCACTTAAACGGGACGGAGAGACTACGGGGGCCTGCACACCCAGACTCCGACCACCCGGGCCGCTCGAGGTGGGCCTGCCTGAGGCCCGGGATCCGTCTCGGGAAGAGGCTATGGAGGCGCATGGACCTAGGTTCTGGCCGCTTTCAAGATGGCCTCGATGTCCCAAACTCGTTCCTCAGGGTCGACCAAGGGCGAGCGAGATGGCTTTGAATGATGCGTACTTCGAATGGCATCAACAACCTAACAACCCAACGAAAGACCCCAGGAATGAGCGAGTTCTCGCCAACTCAAGATGCAGGCCAGGGTACTACTACTACCAGTCAAAGTGGTTCAGGACTATATCATGCTGTTGTAGTACGGCAACTACTACATGCATACATACAGACATACAGCTAGACAGTTTGACCATGTGTGGTATGCATGCTGGCAGCATGTTATGTTGTCCAGTGTAATTTTGAAGGTGGCCTATGTCCTTAAGCACCATAGGCTTGCAGGACGGATCAAACGGCTTTCCAACGAGTTATGGAAAGAAAATATGTGATCAGCATTATAGTTCTCAGCTCTTATTGTCCCGAATTTGTCTAAAGAGTACTATCATTTGAGATATTGGCCCAGAATCGTCTAATCAAAGTAAGCGGTATTTTTAGGTTGGGCCAGGATTGAGTCACCCTGCCTTACGTCCGCCATGCCTGGCACAAGCACAACATTGACTCTTTCATAAGCAAGGATTGTGACTTAATGCAGGATAGGAAAAGCCAGGACCTAAGGGAAGGCCGTGAAAATGACAGGTCCCAATGGCTAGTCTGATAGCGTCAGACAACTATAAAATAATCATAATAAACTTTATTGCAACCCTTGATCATGTCAGATTGTAAAATGTATAAAATTGTATGTATAAATATCATATACAAAAATGGATTGATAAAAGAATAAAATGGTCAAGACTGATAAAATAGTTGACTGGAGTGTGATATCACAATGAGTTTGACTAGGATTGGTTCAGTGCAGATGGAAAAATGAAATTGCAGGGAATACATAAACAGGTGGGGAGAGGTAAATGATGAAAATCTTGGTTATTACTGTAGAGTGGGTGGGTCAGATTGAACAGAGCTTTTGTCAGCTCCCGTCGTTGATGGCATTGGGTCGAGAGTCGGACAAAGTATTATTATCAATGTTTTGGATATAATTCATTGAATTTGTATATGGCATTCGAGAAATTTCGGGATCTTTTTCAACAATGAACTAATCAAAGTATGCTTGCATAATTTTTTTCAAGATGCATTTCTTTCATTGGTATGGGCTTCTCTTGACGTAAAAACCTATCTACAAATTAATTGAGGCACTAAAAAAGATGAATGTTATGGAAACATAGTAAATACTTAAATAGCCAAGAAGACACCTTGAGTGGCAGATATATCCATTGACTACTTTGTCTCTCACCAAGCTCCCTCTATTAATCTGATTTCAATCAAGTGCACAAAAACCTCAATTGCAGTAGACAAAGGACATGAAGGACACAAAAGACATCATAAGGCAAAGCCCTCTATCATTGTTAGCCATGACTCCTTTAAGTAGCAACAGAATGATCATGTCAGCACAAATTTTGAGAGGTCACTGGGGTACATTTCAAAACAGTAGAGCCACTAAAAACCCAAGACACTAAGTGGAATATTAAACAAAAACGTTTGTTTCTAAGGTTTCAAAAAGTCTAAAGTAAAAAAAAATCTAGAGGGGGAAAAGTAAGTCCAGAAGTGGCTTTTTCAGCTAAAGGGTACTTTTTAAGCATGTGAATGAGTAATATTGTGCCAGCTTATTGAAATGCAATGCTAAATGAACCATTCCTTTTATGGATAGATGAACTGGAACTCTAATTTAATCCCTTTACAAAGTACTATGAAGCCTCAAAAGTGCCAGTATTTTGCCAAAATTTGACGGTGACGTCATTTTCCTTTCCTGTTTCAATGTCTCAATGTCTCAACAAGCAACCCGACCCCTTAGAAAAATCCCCAACTTTGTTGTCTGTCTGAAAATCCCTGCGAGTGTATTTAGTCCATCTTCTATAGAGTGTCTTTCTGTTCCGGTCGCTCCTCAATTGTGACTTCACTGAGTTGTATGCACTTGAGGTATTGGGCCGTTTTGGGAGAATTGAAGCTTGGAAGGAACTGTCCGTCAGATTGTGAGCATCATCGATCAGCCCATTCGTCCGTGACAATATCCAGACCATGCGGATTCTAGTGGGTTGCAAACGCGTGATTGACTATGCGGTCAAAATCCGGGTCCGCCCCGACAAGAAGGGCGTGGTGACCGAAGGTGTGAAGCATTCCATGAACCCGTTCGACGAGATCGCCGTGGAGGAAGCCGTTCGACTCAAAGAGAAGAAAATCGCCAAGGAAATCATCGTGGCCTCAATCGGCGCCGCTCAATCGCAAGTGAGTCTAGTTCTCAAGGTCATGCCCGTGGATTACGGGCGAGTGGCACGTGATGCTCGTGGAGCAGTAATGCCACAGACAGGGACACAGATATGCCCTCTGTGGATATGCCTATCTGCACATTCATCATAGATATCGGGCTATTGAACAACCTAGCGCTTTAGTTGACTTCGAATGGGTGTGCAATCGGTTGGGGTGTAGAAATCGAGTTGATACGTAGTTAGGTCTGACCAGGGATCTATGGGCTTTGGGTCTCTTCAAGTTCTCTTGAAACCTTTTGGGGATTTTCAACAGAAAATGACCAAATATGGAGCTGGAGGGTTTTTTCACAACTATTTTCGATCAGGTTGGAGTTCAAATACTGTGGGGCATATGTGGTAGCAATAATATCGTAGAAGGGTCGGATGTTTTCTAGATGTTCCTAAAGACCCTGGTCATCCAGGGTCTCTGTATGGTCCCGGTTCATTCATTTCATGGCTGGTAACGATGGATTCAATCTTCAATCGTAATGGAAACCTTTAGCGTTTGAATCGATTCCAACGACCCAACTCCACTCCCAATCCATTATGAACGTCTCGGAAATTTCAAGAGACTGGATCGACGCAAAGTCAAACTATGTTATGATCGGTTGTATTGACCCGTGTCAATTAAAGCTTATTTTTGTGCATCAGACGGTAATGGTCATGAATGTTTGCCACCTATCTATTCGCTCATGGGAAAACGTCGCGTCCGTGTCCGCATTTAATGTGATGCGCACGATGTTCTAGGAAACGATCCGAACCGCATTAGCCATGGGTGGAGACCGAGGCGTCCATGTGGAGGTGAGTGCGGCTGAAGCGGAGACCCTCCAACCCATTCATGTGAGCAAGATTCTCGCCGAATTGGCCAAAAAAGAGAAGGTGGACTTGGTGTTTTTGGGCAAGCAAGCCATTGACGACGACTCTAATCAGACCGCACAGATGACGGCGGCCCTTTTGGATTGGCCTCAGGTACAGCGAAGTTGGGATTGGCTTCCAGTTCAATCCCAACCATCGATTACTCAACTTGAATTCTTTTCCTATAGGCCATGTTCGCCTCGAAAGTTGAGCAAAAAGATGATAAATTGGAGGTGGTCCGGGAAATTGATGGCGGTTTGGAAACAATTCGAGTGAATATGCCGTGTGTGATCTCGGCCGATCTGCGTTTGAATGAGCCACGCTATGCCACACTCCCGAATATCATGAAGGCCAAGAAGAAGAAGATGGACAAACTCAAACCCTCAGATTTGGGAGTGGATGTCACTCCACGCATTGAAGTTATTTCCGTTGAGGACCCACCTGTGCGCGAGGCTGGAGCTACTGTCGCGGATGTGGATGAGCTGGTGAGCAAGCTCAAGGAGAAAGGATTCTAGGTCTTGATGGCATCAAAAGTTTTCAAATGGCTGTATTGAGTCGAAACATGCCATGCATAACCCAATGCCGCATTTGACAGGTACTTTTATCAATAAAATGTTACAATTCAACAGACTCACTTGTTTCATGTTCAGACTAAAGCGGTGTTCATTTGAAAACTGTTCATAACATTGTGAAATATCCTCCAAGGCGCTCGTTTCTTAAAGTTTCAGGGAGTTTTGAATCACACGTCTACACAAGGCTTCATAGGGCTTGTCAAGTGAACGCGTTCATGAACAACTGACGTTTTTACATGGAGTAAAATCAAAGACAACATGCCCAGCTAACCCGCACTGGGCATGGTATTGCATTTGACATTTATTTCATTTTACCTGCGTGTCTAGGCAAATAGCATTGTGGTATTGAGCCAATTTGTTAGTGCGTTCACCGAATTAAACCAAACATGTTCATTTTGATGGGTTGTGTTACTTGTGGTACTAATGAGCGGATGGTGCGAGTAGACTGTGATGTTTGTCTTAGTTATCCCTTCCAAAAATGCCCAAAATGAAGGTGCCGGACCACATTTTTCCTTGAATTTCATTCACTTGACATCCCTTATTCCTTACATTTCTTTCATATTTTGTCAGTGTAAGTTGCTCATCAATTGATAAGGTAACTTATTGATTTTTATGTATGCGTATTTTTGAGCCAGTTTTGCGCAATATTTCATTGATTTGAAAGACAATTTCATTGATTTTGATTATTTTGTTGTTCATGTGTCTTTCATTTATTCTTCTAACTTTCATAATTAATTCTGAAATATTTAGTATATGAACAGAGTTGTATATCACAGTGATCATTATTTATAAAAAACACTCAAACGTTTTGTGTAGTATGGATAATCTTGTTTTATTGATACTAGAGCTACTGTCTTAATTCAACGCAATGAAGTAACTGGGCGGTCAGGGGAGAATCGTGTCGTTTCCTCTTTTTAAAGTCTCTGAGTAACGCTAGCGGTAACGCGTTACTTCTATGAAAAAGTAACGGTACCTGAATGGTTTTTTAGCCTTCCCAGTACCGTTTCTTTTTTAAACAAAGGAAAGAAATAACATATAGTGGCAACGTTGAGCTTAGGTTCGCCGGCCTCTTTTCCCGCCTCTTGCCAGTTGAATTCACTGCTCTACCTCTTTCCCTATTAATACCGTTTTTTAAAAACAGACTGTCAACTACCATCCTCTGACTTGATCAGATAGGGGTCCTTGAGATCCACCACAGTGGTGAATCCGACACCAGTAACCGTCGTTGCCGGATGCAACACCCCGCAGTGGTCTTTGTCAAAGCTTTGGGCCGACATCTAGCCAAGCGTCCCATGGGGGCCATGGCCTCAATTACTGCAAGGCCATAGGCCTATCCTCCTTCGCCCCATCAGGTCTCTGCCATTCATCACTTCATTGCCATGTGCCTCCCCCTCGTCAATTTTCCCATTGGGACTTGACGTGCATCTTTATCTTTGCATGGTCATTAGCCGACACCTCATGACTCGCCGCATGATCGACCAGCACTTGTTGCGTCACGTGCCGGTTCCACGTTTTGGACCGGCCCTCATCAACGCCAAAGACCAACATCTTGCCATGTGCTCTATAGGAGCAGTAGGCCCCTCATCATTGACTGGCCTCCGCATCATCGACCCAAATCAGGGTGCAGGACCACACTTTTTCCATGAATTTCCTTCACTTGACGTGCCCTTTCGTCCATTGGCACTAATTATCTTCAAGCGTTGTTTTTGCAGATCTGGATAGTTGTTTGTTTTAACATTTGGAGTGAAACATTAAATTGCAAAAGTGTTTGATGCGCCATCGGGTGTTGGTAGTCGGCACAGATGATAGAGAAGTGTAAAGCATTCCTCCTGATGAGGAAAGCACCTATCTTACCCCTCATCTTTTCTTTAGGCTAGCTCCCCCTCTGGATCCTCATGCCTGCATCAATACATAAATCCCAGAAAATATCCACTAATTTGTTAAATGCATCAAATGCAATCGAACTATAGTGAAACGCCATTCAATGAAGCTATCATGACATGACAGCGACGACGACCAGAGGCGCTAACAAGGCCCGAGTGATGACAGCAAATAGACAAGCCAAATTAATGGTGTCAAAGGATAGCTCAGTGCGCAAAAAAGAGTCAAAGTCACAAAGGCAATCAATAAGAATCAGGCAACTTCAATCAGGATTCCCCACCCAATATTAATAGTATAACCAGCATACGTTACGTGTACCTTCTTTAACAAATCACCCTAGGCCCTGCTAACCCAAATCACGCTGTCTCTTTTGATCTCCCCCACTAGGAATGTTAGGATCATAAATTAAGGAAAAGAAAAAAACTAACAAGGAAAAGACCGCCCTGACAAGAGGCCAGTTGATATTCATACCCTGCCTTGCCATCTACACCGGCTCTTTCAACTACTTTTATACCGTAAGGTTTATCTTGAATGTATTCATTAAGTTTTAGACACTCCAGCCCTTCCGTTATTTTGCCATTGGTCAATTCCAAGTCGACATCCGGTTCAGTACAGTCCAATACTTTTAAAAGTGAAAGCATATGTTAAAGCCGTTTTCTTCTTGAACAGAGGCCCTGTCCTGTTTAACCTTTTGCCAGTGCCACTTTGACAATTCTATAATTTAGATGAACCTTTGTTAAACTTTAAGCGCGATCTTGATCAATTTTTGCAACTGGTACCTGACCAACCTTACGTTCAGGGATGTTTCAGAGCTGCAAGCTCAAACTCATGATCAGACCAATTTTTTTATCAAATATGACTTAATGGGAAATCATTCCCAAGCATTGGTTAGAAACCCGTAAAAAAAGATACCTTCTCACACTGATGACACCAACTTGAAAGCCCTCATAGAGACACAGGTTTTCAGAGATTCGTTTACCTCGCACATCTTTTATCTTTCCAAGCAATAACGTGGTATACGTAGAGGCCGGGCTTCTTTTTGTTTATTCATCAATTCTCTTCAACAAATCATTGCAAACCTTTTATACTGAAGCAAGTTCGGTGATAATGTCCTTATAAATTTCTATACCTCTAAGAAAAATACTCTCATTGAGAAATTCATCGTGGTCATGAGCAAGAACAGGAGTGTGGATCATTGGTGAGAATCCTAAAACTGGAATGTCAACTTCCCTCAGATAACGGCTGTCCGTGACCGCACAAAGAACTTGTGGAGTCACTTTCAATTTATGAGCTTGAACCCCAAGCTGAAATGCCTGGTACCACGGGTCATCTGGGGATACCGATGTTACACTTTGATTGAGAAACTTATACACGAACTCCATTCGAATGCCACCTCCAGCCTGAAATTGAGCAAAAAAGGCTTTTATTTTAGCACTTTTATTATTGTTTATTTTTTTCGGACTTCATTGATCTACGAAGCCTGGATTCTTGAGGCTTGAACGTGCTCTCAAAAAGACGTTAAGCCTCTACTATCACTACAATTGGCATTAAATTCATGCTTGATGATTTCCAGTTACCTCGGAATGACGTGATGTAACTCGTCAGTTTGCCAAGGTCTAGTACTTCTTCATGCCCTAGAGTCACTATGCCATCAACAGTCTGCAATACGTCAGCGTAAGGCCTTCCCAATTCTTCTTTATCCTTATCATTTAAAACAATTCACAATCCATCCGGGTTCGTTAACAAGATTTGGCACTTGTTTCCTTCAAAGGTTCTACTCTGGCAATTCTCATGCACCAAATGCAGGCTCTTGTGCCAATCCTCAATTGGAGTCATAATGCTTAAAAGAATGTGTAACATAGTTGAAGCACATATTTCCATAATGCTGTTATTGTGTGCTTGTCGAGGGAGAATGGGTTCATTTTGTAACTTAAGGAACGATTTAGATTTTTTTTACAAAACTGCCAGTCTCAAAAAAGGCTTGGTGATCTGCTTGAAGGCTTGTGGAAGTCCGCTCTAAAAATTCTTCCATCTAAGAGTCTATTACCCAGATGCTGAAGATAGAACAATGTTTGCTGCGGTGACTTCCAAGACCAAGGGTGATGTTGAAGCATTTCAAAGTTTGGGCGAAAAGATGTACAAGATTGGTTGGAGGTCTTGAAATTTCAGCTTTTTGGTCGATATCGTAATGCAAATGTATGACTCTTTATTAGGAAAAATTGCTAAAAGATGCATCATTTGCATGCCTGCCAATTTCACTCCCTTGATTTCTTTGCCACTGTCTTTGAAGATCAAACTCCCATTGATCTTTAAAAGACCACAACCTTCATCAATTGATAGTCTGTAAACAATGTCCTTGTAGACTATAGACGAAATAGACAAGATGGCATTCAAATATGAGACCCTATAGGGACCTTTAAGCTGATGTCAAACTCAACCTTCTGAGAAAAAGGGTCACGAAACCTCCATTTTGATTCGTCCTTGGGCGGTCACTTGTCACATCTTATTTCCTTATACAACAGCTTAATCAAATCGACGGAGATTCTTGGGACAGTCATCTTCCATCTTGACTGGAATCTTGGGTTAATACTTATTGTCAACCATTACTAATCAGACTCGAATCTTGTATTTTATGTAAATAATTGAGCAAGCTGAACCGTTATGTCATTATGTTGCAAAAGGTTTAGCGGGTGAAGTTGAGTATCTTGAAATGCTGAATTTGTTTAATACACCTTTCCACATGAATACAAGCAGATGAGCACTTGCAGGCAGAAATCGATATCAGAAAATTTGAATTAAATGGTGAGAACGATAAGATACCTGACTAGCATGATACATCACACTAATTATGACTAGAATTGTTTATTGTGTGAACTACTCAAACATCGAATTGATGATAACAGAAGGGGTTTAATAATGGACTTATAATTTGGAACCATGCAGGGAAAAAAGTTTTTTAAACGCACTCACTGTTCAAGAATGTTTCAGGCATAAGTGTTCCATATACAAGCAGAAAAATGAATGGTAACGTGTACGAGATTTGACATTTAATTCCAAAAAAGGCCCATTTTCTAATTTGCGCGTCTTCATCAAATCTGATCCTTTACGAGCTAAGAAAAGTGATCGCAAAGATTGGTGGTCCCAAAGAAGTGACATTGTTAACAGTCTTAAGCACACCTTCAACATAAGAGGGAAGTCGAAGAAAATACATCTCTCTTTTAATGTTTGAAGAGAGTGAAGATATTCTGTTCGGATAAGAATTGCGCCACTTGGGGATTCTTCTTTGCACTTTCTCTATACGGCCAATATCCCCTGTTAGGAGGGTTCCATACTTTGAGCTTAGTCTACATGAAAAAGGTGAAGAGGAGAATCACAGCCAGTACATCAACAGTTGGGTAGAGACAAGCGATGAAAATCTTGATTACTGCAGAAGATTGGGTGGGTCAGATTGAACAGATCCTGTTTTTGCTCCCGCCGTTGATGACATTTGGACCGGAGCCGGAAAAACGTGCGTGACCGCCAATATTCAGAAGGGATGTCAGGCCAAGGACAGTAGGGTGTTAGTACGTCCTTGACCGAGAAGGACAACTTGTGTCCGGACGTCACCTCCGGAAAGGTCAGGTTCCCAACATTGGGACACTAACCTGGCCAGCCCGATTTTTGGCTGTAAAAATACCTCCATGCATTTTTGGCATATTGGGGAACGCACAGAAATCGTTTGAGGAATTTGGTGAAGGTGGCATCGGCGGATTTGAGGGCGGATTGGGCGGAAGGCAGTGGAGGAAAATTGGGTTGATGTAGGTCCGGAAGAGTTGAAGAACTATTGGAGAGGGAAGATTCTTAATGGGAAGTCTATTGGAAATGTTTTCGATCCTGGCCCTAGCTTTGACTATTGATGATTTGAGATGGTTGGTGGAGGAAAGTTGGGTTGATGGTGCTTGAGGAGAGATCCACAAAGATTGGACAATTTCATAGAGGAGAGTAACTGCCGAGGTGGTAGAGCGACTGCTCTGGAAATCAAATTGGAATTTGTGAAGGAGATCCCTATCCTCGGCCAATCCGGAAAAGCGGACAGCTAAAAGGGTGGGTGAATATCATCTTTCAGAAGAGTTGGCCACTGCGGTGGCCTCTGAATAAAATTTGCGCGAGTCCACTGATTGTAAGAGATTCCCGTGGATGCGATTCATCCATCCTTCTAGAACTCTTGAACGTTGAGTGTAATGGCAGAACAGCTTCATTGAAATTTTGGAGGAATGAATGCTAAATGTGTTCAATAGTCTTAGTAGCGCTGGAAAAGTGACCGTCCAGGAGATTTGTTTACCTTTCCTTTTTAATATGACGTCATCAGTCAGCTGTAGCTTAAAGGTGCCTATAATGGCAAAACACTAAAGGATTTACCCCTTGATTGATTTCAATCCTTTCCACACAGAAGAAGGTGGTGTACTTTTGGTTTACCTAGCCTGTCCTCTCCCCCGGAGCTTTTATATTATTCCAGTCACTCTACTAGCTCTTATGTCAATTAGTTGCTCTGCTCCAACTGTACCCTTTTCTTTCTGTTTATATACCCCACTCTCTATGCAGTAAAGAATCTAGTCAACAGCCACCGCTCGGCCATGTAACAAGCTGTTTGGGTAGAGAGTCTTGTGTAATTTGTCATAACGGGAATTTGGAATGGAGGGAAAGACAGCTTGGCCAATCAATCTAATATTTTTCATTTAAAAATATTCAAATCCAATAGTCACTAGGATCGATCTGGTCTTTGAAAAATCATACATACTCTCTCCTATCCTGTAATTGGATATTTAAGTTGGACAAACTTCAAGCTTTAGGTCGAATCATTCATCGTATTTCCTCAAGATATGTCCCAACGCGTGAATAAACAAGCATGCCCCACCATTCTCCATCCAGTTCAAGCTCGAGGCCAAGATGAGGAGTTAAAGTACCCACTTGACCATGACCCGGAGGCCCATTTGGACCACAACGACCAAAACGTCGTCCTGGATAGAGCGTCTAAGTCCCATCCCAAAATCTCTGGGTCCATGGGTAACCATGGTGAGCTTGAACCTGTTCGAGGAGCTATTGTCGGCGTCCCTGAGAGGGAATCCTTAGTTGTTTCCCAGGGCCAAGTAGAACAAACAGTGGTAGCCCAGCGGCGGAATGTGTGCCATAGTGGCCAATACCGAAGTACATTTTCAAGTCTTAATAAATCTAGATGGATACTTCGTGTCGATCTCACCGCAGGATGAATGCCTGGGGACTTGGCAATAACACCACCAGCACTTTCGACGCCATCTCCCCCCACCAAGTCCAAGGCAGGTAAGAAGTGACTTAATATGTGTCCCCAAACTTAAGGGACTGTTTGCTTTGTTGTTTGTTACGAATTTAAATGGCAACTCTCTCGCTCGGCCTGCCATCTGAGTCTGGGTGTCCCAATTGAGGGATATTCTCGCTTCGTTGTCACAGGCAACATTAATTATTACCTCACCCTCGGGAATGACCGCAGGTTAAAGCAGCAACTCATGCTGTAATTTAAATACCGTAAAAAAGCTTGGACTTGGTAAGCCTGGGAAAGCGGATGCTCTAACAATAGGGACTGTTAAGTCGGAATAGATCATTTTTCACTCACGAAACCTGTCAAGTTTCGTTTTGTTTTGGGAGGGCGACGAAACATAAACAAAACAAACATTGCTCACATGGGATGGAAAATCAAAACCATATTAATCTTCAAAGTGAATCCTTTCTAGAGAAGAATGAAACCTCGTTGAAAGCTAAGGATCTGAAAACTGTTTCTCAGTTAAAGTTCAAAACTTCAATTATCACCATGTCAGCCCCAGCAATCGTCATTGACGTCAGTGGGTTCTCGAAAATTTCTGGTCTTAATTTCCAAATGGCCAAAAACGGTGAAAGTATTTTTCAAAACTTACTTAATGTGCAAGAAGTTCAAAGACCAAGGCGACTTTCCACCATCTCAGCCAAGATTCTTTGCACAATGAACATTCGAGGAGCTCTTTACACCTTCACCTTTGACCTTGATTCCGACCGAAAAGTTGTCGACGCAAGATGTTGATGTGTGGCCGGTATTTGTGGACAGTGCAGCCTTATATTTTTTTGTCCATCATGAACGTCCAGAAGGAAAAACTGATCAAAGCCAAGTTTGGAAGCGTCCTTCAGATCTTCTTCAAGCAAAATATCCCAAGGGAGAATCGATCCAGCAGCTCTTGGGACGTCCAGAAGAACAAAAAATGGCTTTCTTGAAAGAGTCGCAGAATCTTGACAAAATGAAAATTATCGCCGAACAGCTCCGTAAATTCGGATTAGAAAAGTCGTCTGTTTTCAAGAGCCTTACAATTAAAAAGCTTGTTGTTCCGACTCAGGCTAAACTTGAATTACATCAGCGAATTGCGACCCTGTTTGAAAACCCGTTGATTGTTCCAGAGACTCACTTGGACAGATCCATGGACTTGGACAATGACCAAGAGCTAGCCTTTTGCAATACTCATGTCGCTTGCGATCCTGTGAAGGCCTGCAACATTTGTCGTGATACTCTTGGTCAACCACACAATCCGGAACGGTTCTTGCAACTGAAGTTTCGAATATCAGCATCTCAAGCTCAATTGGTTGCTGTCCGGATCGTCACTTTTTTCATTTTGGACGAAATGCACTGAGCAAATCCTAGCATCTATAGAAACGAATAGACGTTTAGACTCCTAAACTATTCCTTTTCTCTTACCTGGTCCCGGTGACCATTTACTGGAACAACGGTCATCTTGCTCACGTTTCACGGCCTGAATCCAAAGCTGTCTTCTGGCTTTATTTGCAGGAAATCAATGAAACTTGATTCCTTGAGCTGAATGTTTTTTCATAGAATTTTGACATACGACGACACAACAAAAATGCCCTCCAACCATACTCTTGTCTAATTTCAATTTTCAATGGAAAAGACGAGATGGAATCCTTTCTTTCAAAGAGAAGCTTTTCGGTTGTTGTTTCTTGATGCTTTCTTCGCGCCCTCCCAATGCACTGCCTGTGATTGTTTACATTTTGAACTGAGAAACAGTCTTCACGATCCTTAGTTTTCACCGGGGTTTCATTCTTCTCTTGAAAGGATTCATTTTGAAGATAAATATGGTTATGTTTTCCATCCCATGTGAGCAATGTTTGTTTTGTTTATGTTTCGTCGCCCTCCCAAAACAAAACGAAACTTGACAGGTTTCGTGAGTGAAAAATGATCTATTCCGACTTAACAGTCCCTATAGGGTACCCCAACAAGCCTACAAAAGGCACTAAACGCTGCTCGCCCCATTTGCAGTAGTTGTGTACTTGTTCTGCATTCTGCCGCCGGTTTGTGTTCACACTCTCATGAAATCGTAATTTCTACATATGAACGTAGTTTAAAGAGTATTTGGTTTGGTTTTGACGGGCTTTTCTAACCGCTACAGGAAGTGAAATCCCCACTACTATTGAAATGAAAGGTTATAATTCGCCTATTTATTACCTTTCAATCTTTATATGATGTTTGGTCTACCAATCAACGAACTTGAGTTGGCAGACCGAGCTAGTCCTTGAATGTAGGGTTGATCTGGAATGCTATCCAAAAATTTGCCAAAAGATGCAACCGGATCAACAAGGCCTACGTATTCCCCCCGTATATTAGAGGGAAGCAAATTAAACCAGTGCTGCCAGGTCCCTGGGCTCTGAACATGCCACATTAGCTCATGAAATATGCCAGATCATGCCAGAGCAAAGTCGAAATATGCCAGAAAGCATGCCCCAAAGAAAACCATCCCATATTGACAATTTTCTACAACATTAACATGTGGAGGTTGTCATTGTAATTCAGCTTGAACCACCAAAAAAGCTAAACCCCTTGCAGCAAGATTTTTATGATTTAGAGCATGCTTTTACTCAAATATTTAGTGGTTATGGGATTTGGGGGAGTGGTATAAGGTATCGCTCAGCTGTTGCTGGTGGGCAAATTGTTCTATTTGTTGTCAAGATACCTAGGGTAATTATGATACAAATTTGAATTGTTGATGGCTCGTCCAAATTCTGGGTAGAAGCCTCTAATTCGACTCCTTGTCAAGCAATTACTCTCCTCTAGCACACTTCATGAAACGGGTTTGAGCAGGCTGTCTGACCACATTTTTAAGAACAGAATTTTGCAGGGGTTATAATGTGGCATTTGAAGTTGCAGTTTTCTTCCATGTGGTGAAAACACTTCACTGAAACGCAAGGAACAAGCCTTGGTTGAGGCTGACCTCCAGAGGTGTCGGAATTACCTAGGATAACAGGATCAGAAAGTTTTTTTGGCCCCTTTGCGCCCAAGCGCCATCTTTTGGACATGTAGGGATCTGTCAAACGCCGCCTTTTCAACCAATGATTGAAGTTATGTGTCAAAGCGAGCTTACAGTTTTATCTTTTGATTGTTTCGGGCACTATCCTTTGTTTTATGTAAAGCAGCTCCATTTATTTCGACACTATTGTAATTGACTCATGCTACAGCCAAAACTTTGACACATCCCTACCTAAGTCAAAAGGGGGCGCTCAAGTGCAAAGGGGTAAACAACGACCCCCGTAAGTATGTACTATTGTGGATACATTTTGTTGCACTTTTAAGATGGATTGCTAAACAAAGGCAATCAATAGAATATGTGATGTGCTCTGTGTTATGCCCAAAAAGCATGTTTTTATTTTACTACTGATTTATCTACGTGTACATTTACGTTTTTTTTTAGAAATAATTCAACCTGCCTTAAGGAGGATTTCACAAAATGTCATTGTCCCTTGCCAACTAGCGTCAATTGACCTAAAAAAAGCTCATCAAGTACAACAGGTCCTGTTGAACTCTTAAGCATTCGAGTTACTTGGTTTTCTAGTTTAGATTGCTACAAGATTGCTTATCAATTAGGCCATTTGAAATGACAGATGCAAACCAGCAACCTCTCTCTCATTCTAGGAAACTGCGCTAATTACTACACCACATCTCCTACCTTCTGCAAAAAGAATTCGCAGATGAGGCCTCTAACCTAAAAAGAAAGGGTCGAGAAAAATTTATGAAATTTATTGGATCAATGCTTTCATTCAGTACATAGGGCCCCATAACATATTGTCCCAATTTGACTTTGGTTAGTATTTTGCCTAGGTTATTTGTTCTAAAAATGGGGTTTCTTGATGGAACCAGTAATTTCAATGTCTTGGCAAGTCTATATTCCTAGATAAGGCCTCTAACCTAAAAAACAAGGGTCGAGAAAATTTTACGAAATTTGCTGGATCAATGCTCGCATTCAGTACAAAGGGCTCCATGACATAATGTACCAGTTACTGGCAGAATAGCTACAATGTGTCCAAAGTCATGTTAAAATTGAATTCTCAATACCAAAGGGAACTAAATTATATCAGAAACTCAATTTTCTGGCAATCAAAAATACCACCTGCAGAGGGTTCAGTCAGGACCTAGTTGTAACCAAAAATATTTTGTTATGATATCCTTGGTATAGGTGGAGAACAGCTTTTGTCTGATGATTTAGTAGAGATTAGAGAAGGACAGTTATAAGTATAATAAAGTGATACTTTTCAAAGATGGGCGTCACAGGGAGAAAGTATAAGTTAGGGACCCTGGATGCAGAGACCCGCGAGGTTGAGTATACGTCATCAAATTCGAGCGATCTGATTGGCTGCCAATTGTCAACAAACATGGGCTTTGTTTGGAAACCTTCCCAACAGGGAGTCGGTCATTTCCAAAAAGACTTAACATGTTTGTATTGCATAAGAAGGCAAAACTTTGAATGATTTATGACGAATTTGATTCACCTTGGGTTCAACCAACATATTCTACAGTATTAAAGTGTCTTTTGCCATTAGAATTGCATCAGTATGGTATTTCTCAATAAAATATAGTTGTCACGCTGATTTCTCCCATGCTGACAGATCAATTTGGACTAAAGCACTCGAAAATAGAAAGTACAACCATATTCAATGAATTAGATTGTGAAGTATATAGGACTTGTTTCGTGAGAGACTTGCATAGAGTTTGCATGCCATAATGTTACTTTGAATAAAGGAATGAAATATTTCTGCAATCTAATCTTATAAAATAATGGCTTCAGAAAGTATTTCGAAAGTAACAAAACTATTTTTAATAATCTTAAATACCATATAAATGAATCAGCTTGTCTTTGAGTAAAATTTCGCAGTGTCCTTGAAAAAATAATCAATGGTGCTTGTCATGCCAGTACTCTTTCTTATCTAGCGCATCAATTCGAAATATGTTTGGAAACTTTTTAGTTCATCTGATCGCTAACTTTTTGTAAGTGGAGCCACTTGACAAACCTCGCGCGTCTCTGACTAGGGTCTCTAGTATAAGTATATACTTTTCATCAATTACAAGTTCCCGATTATACTGAGGAGAGCTCGGCCATTTTCAACCAAGATCAACAAAATCCCAGAAATCCGGGGGGTTGGACAATCCAAGATCCAGCCCGACATGATCAAGAGCCACCTGACTGATGCTGAGATCTCCAGCTTTTTGCTTGAACGAGTCAATGGAAATTGTGTCACGCTTGTGAAACGAAATCCAACAAGTGAAGAGATTGTCTACACGATGAGGATAAACCGCTTCCCATGCAACAGCAACTTGTGCCAAGTTCGTTGTGATAGCTGCACGGACCAAAGAATGTGTGCCTATGTTTACACATGTACCTGCCAGCGATATGCCAATAGGTGTGCGAACTAATGGTTTTGTATGATTATGATGGATCAAATAGAGCATTCATTTTAACTCGGTTTTCGTAGGAACTTGTACAAACACATGCAGGTTTTGACCATGTTGGTATCTCCGATCCTTCCATTGAATCCAAGGAAAATTGTTCGGTTACCGTTGAACCCCCATTGGGCAACTCATTGTCAGAAGAGACAGATGAATCCAATGAGGCGGGGCAAGGGTCAAAAAGCGATGAAGACGTGAATGGAAAGTTTATACGGATTTTTTTTTTCAGTTAACTGAAAACCATAAATGATTTTTTTTGCAGACATCCTTACCGCTACTGGAAATGAAATTCCGAGCAGTTCAAGACAAAAAACTCATTCAGCCCTTGAGAATCCAAGCCAGTTTGAACAATTAAGTCCATTTATCTTCTTTCTCAGGCCTCTCCAATGTACAATTTGCTTCCCTCTAATATTTGTGGGAATATGTAAGTCTTGTTGAACCGGTAGCATCTTTGAAGTCGGACTTTTTTTAAACTGGCATTCCAGATCAACCCTACAATCAAGGACAAGCTCGGTCTGCCAAATCAAACTCGTTGGTAACTCTAATAACATGTAATGATTGAACGGTAATAGATATACGAATTACAACTTTTCTTTTTATAGTACTGGAGATCACATTCCTTGTAGCGGTTAGAAAAGCCCTTGAAAACCAAAACCAAAAATAGAATTGCCCAATCATTGCTAAAGTTAATCCGTCTTTTTTTTACAGGTGTCGGCATTTTTGAGCAATTGTTCAATGGTCAAAGAGAGGATTCAGACAATTGAAGCTGTTTTAAGAGCCGGAGATCTCAATGCTTGTGAACAAAAGCTTGTAATGAAAAGTTGTTGAGCTCCGTTTGCCAATCTATTGAACATATCAAACAACATCAATCTCAATCCATCTTGCTTCCCCCAATTGGATCGAAAAAGAGTCCATGAGCCCTCAGGAAGACGCGGTAGAGGTCAATCAATGCCCTCAAACAACATTATGCCTTCAAAATGGGCCACGTATCCATGTCAGAGGCTGTCTGAGAAGATGAAAGATTTCTTGATATCTTTATTGAACCTTGGGTTAACAAAACAGGCAATCCTCAGCCGCTATTGCAATTCAACTAACTTCCAAATACCTGACTTCTAGTTTGTGACTCTTCAGGATCAAAAAAAATTGAGCAGCTTTATGTCAACATTGGAATAAATCGAACGAAATTACATTTGTTATTCCAGATACCATCACCTTCAAACAATGTGGAACTGAAGACAATAAAACCGTCATCATCTATGCAACCCAGAATATGATCAATGATCCAAGTTTGTTTTTATTTCGGTGTTAGTGTATGGTAAAAAGAAATTAATTTTCCTATTACAAAGACCACTTTTCAGTGGTATAATGTTCCCTCTTCAGAATGCAAAGGAAACCAAACGCCACCATAAGAAATTTTCCTGCTCTCAACTGCCTCATGCAGGCTTCCTTTTTATCGCGTAAGCAGTGCGTTCCAACATTGTTCACCACTTGTCTTCTAGTGAGCAAGGGGTTAACAATGTGATATTGTTACCCGCTTGGCCAGTAAGTGGGAAATAATAGCTATTTGTTAACCTGGAAATGCGGGAGATAATGTCCTGGGTTCGGTAGGGGGAGTTTCATTTTATTGGCGCCACGAGTGCGTCAGCATGAGGGGCGTGAACTAAAATTAAACGAGCAAGACCGGGCCCTGGGGATGAGCCCCCGCATTTCCAGGTTAATATAGCATTTTCCTGATTGATTTTGTCTCATGGGCCTTCCGCCCAATTTTCTACGACCCTGCTACGCCAAGCTGTCACTGTCTCACCATCTTGCTACGTGCATAAAAGCGGGGCACTCAAGTACTTTATTTCCCTCTTACTGGCCAAGCGGTTAACAATATCACATTGTTAACCCCTTACTAGTGGACAAGCGGTGAGCAATGTTGGAACGCACCGCTTACGCGATACAAAGGGAGCCCGCATGAGGCAGTTGAGAGCAGGGAAGTACTTTATTGCCCCGCTTTCTTGCACGTAGCAAGATGGTGAGACAGTGACAGCTTGGCCTATTCTTAGCAAGTAGCAGGATTGCTGAAAAACTCTCATTCAATAGCACTGAACCAGATTTTCTTCTGTGAGCAAAATTCACAGATATGAAGAGCCCGAGTAATTTCTCATCAAACGCATGCATATTGCACATGTTTTAGGCTTAAACATTTAATTTGAAAGCATTCATATAATATCATATATACGGTATGGGTTTAAATGAAAAGTAATAAGTGCAAAAAACCTTTCAACACATTTGCTGGCAAGAATATTTTATCAGGGTCATGGGTCGATGGTACATCTATGGACACATCTTGCTGGGTTGGACTAGTAACTTGAATAGTGCCAAAATGACTTCAGGGTTGTAGAAAATTGGGCGGAAGGCCCATGAGACAAAATCAATCAGGAAAAGGCTATATTAACCTGGAAATGCGGGGGCTCATCCCCAGGGCCCGGTCTTGCTCGTTTCATTTTAGTTGACGCCCCTTGTGCTGACGCACTCGTGGCGCCAATAAAATGAAACTCCCGCTACCGAACCCTGGACATTATCTCCCGCATTTCCAGGTTAACAAATAGCTATTATTTCATGGCGCTGTGTTCACAAGTGGCTGGAATCTCAATTTCCAGCCACTTGTGAAAAAAAGTCATTCTCTAACGTCAAATATTGCTTCAAATGGTTTCAAGTGAAAGTCATACCTTGAAAGCCGGTTTTTGTAAGAGAAAATTGTACGTTCAATAGCGTCAGTGTTCTTTGCATGCAGTTTATTTGAGTTTGGATTGCAAAAAGTTGATTGGTCAACACCTAAAACGCATTCCCCATTTCATGTCCTCTTGTGTGAAGAGAAGCTTGGGCAAGCCTTTGCTCCTCTCTTCAAACTTGATGGCATGAAATAGTGAACGCATTCAAGGTGTCTTGACCTTGTTGACTTTCTTCCAACCTCAATTTTATAAACTTTACTCAAAGAAGGCTCCTGCTATTGTATAAATAGTTATTCTTTTTCGTTTCACTCTATATTCATAACCAGCTCTCTTATTTACACTCTTGTGGCAAAGGCACTCCTGTCATGCAAGTTATTGGTGGGGCGGAGTCTTTGTCCGATCAAACACCTGCATTCAAAATTTTGAAAGCGCTCACTCCAGAGGTGATGCGTCAAGTTAACTATTGGTTTTGGATCTAAGTCTCTCATTCCTAAAAGTGTGGATCAAGGTTTCTCCTGAATTGGAAGTGGGGCATGTTGCATGCTTGTGACACCTGTTGTTAGCCTGGCCAAGGAACTTACTCTCTCAAAACCAAGAGCTGTTTGGCAAATTATACCAATTGCAACTCTTAATGGATAACATGGAGTTCAAAACCCATTTCTTTCAACTTATGAATGAACAGATAAGTCCTACAGGGTGCAGGAGTGAATTTTGCGTGAGAAAGTTTTGTTAGAAAATGGGGTATAATCCTGAACAAACAAGTAATAGAAAAAAAATATTTGCCAAAACCCTCTTCCAAGTGTTCCATCAACAACTTCTATTTAATGAGACCTCCCTCAGCTTCAATTACGGCCTCCAAACGTGACCTTAACCTGGTGCATGTCTTGATAATGTAATCTAGGGGATCTTGTTCCAATGTTTCTCAATGTTGGCCTTCAGCATGTTTATATTAGGTGATGGCAAAATTCGACTTTGAAGAGATTTCTGCCCCTCTCTGTCACCATTTCTGCCACGTGGTCAAAAATGGCTTTTAATGATTTCTCATCCCTGCCTTGGACAAGAAATTAGCCATGTGCTTCTTGCAACATGATAGAGGTATTTGTGGGGGATATCATCTTGTGTCGACACATAGATCCTCAGTGCTCAAAGACTCCCCGACAAGGCCTGCTATGTTGTTTGGCTTGAATTTTGATTTAATTTTTGCGGTAATATAAGATGAAGGAGACACTTCTGGCCTTTTTGGGAAATCAGAGCTAGTTTAAGATCTCAATCAACGTATGCAAATGGTACTCTTAATTGTTCAATAATAACAAGTGTTTCATCATTGTACACAATTGTCACAGAAAAAGTTAAAAGTCAACAAAATGTGATCCTGCTAGTTTGAGTAAATGATACGCATTATCCAAAAAATTGGTCATTTTTACAGCAAATAGCTAGAATTTATACTTTAATAATTAAGTTTCCGAATCAGATGGTCATTTTGAATGTTTTTCAGTGTTGACTTGTAGCATAGAACATTGAAGCAAAATAGACGCATGCTAATAAAGAACTTTAAGCGCACGAAGTTGAATAGAAGTAGGCCTGCCTCTTTTAAGCAAAAAAGCGAGTGTGACGTCCAGAAGAAGCCGTCCCTCTTCATGTACATAATGACATTGGAAACTGGTCACCTAAATGCCATAATGGCAACACTGAACATCATTCGATGTCAACCACTTGGTGTCATACTTCCCTACTTGTCATTGGGTTGTAATTCAACAGTGCTACCAGATGGCACATTTGCATGCCTAAAAGGTATACATATGGCATATTTTGAACCCCTTTGGCATGGGATAATTCAAGATGGCATGGTTCTGGGATCTGGCATATTTTCTGGCATATTCTGGGATTTTATTGGCAAGGTTTTCAAACTTTATAAATATGTTGCAAAATGGACAAGTGGACGTTCCAAGGATGACGGAATATGTGCATGTAGAGGCTCATTGTAAAAGCATTATTTCCGGTTCTAGTCAAGTCAATAAGCTCATTTTTGTACCAATTGGGTACCAATTTTGTACCAATGGGTATGGCAATCTGAAGCCTAAGTACACATACTGGAGGCACATTTCAGTTTGCACGCTTCAAGAACTAATACCATCTATGGGATTGATGAGAAACACAAAAAATATAAATGTGGCCGGTTTTGGAATTAGGTGACTCGCTCCATTGAATGATTTTTTTTTAGAACTGAGGGAATTTTAAGACTGCTACACTCATTATTGAGAATTACTAACTTGCGTCACCACAAATTGTCCTTCTGGACAATTGCGATGTCAATTTTCCTTCAAATGTCTTGCTCAAGTACACAGATATTGATAAATCTCATTTGACTCTTGACTGTCAACCAAAGCCCCAATTGTACTGAAATTTGCTATGGAAGTTCCTTCAACTTATATATAACTGATCTTGCAAAGGAAAAAGTCAGTGGTTTAATTGCACTTAGATTTAATAAAGATGTGCAACTGACAGCCAGAGCAGAGGTCTCCATGTCTTTTGTCCTTCTAGGACATTCCCATCTTGCTGCCTTGGCTTATTGATAGAAGTGTAATACTTCTTCTCTTTGACGCATTTCATCTGCATGTTCCTGGTTTAGACTAGGCAAATTTCTCACATGCGCAGCAAGATGACCCTGAGCCAGAACAACTGAAATCAAGCACTAGCGCACTTAAGATCAAGAGGGTTCCAGTAACTCCGGGGTGGCCAGTCCCTTCTGTTCGACACTTTTACGGAACAACCCTGGCCCATCGTACCTGCCAGTCTGTGACGCGAAGTGTCCAATTTGTTGCACAACATGGCTCATTCTGGCATCCGTGCAACCAAGAACCTTCTCACAAACTGTTTTGTCTGGTTCCAATGTTGCAAGCATATCACGAATTGGTTCCGCACTTGTTCTTCATGCCAAAAAGCCAAAGTGCTCCGCCATGTCAAGGCTCCAGTAGAACACCTTCCCACACGGCAGTGTCGGTTCCAACACATCCACATAGATTTGGTTGGGCCTGTTGAGCTAGTGGCGGGAACCGGTTCCTTTTTACCATTATAAACCTAAACTCTTGCTGGCCAGAGCCAATTCCTCTGCCCAATGCAACAGTCTTTTCATGTGCCTGCGCCCTGATATCCCACTGGATCTCTCAATTTGGAGTTCCCAACCAGATCACTACTGACCGTGGTCGTCAATTTTTATCCAATCTCTGGAGTGATCTGGCAAACCACATGGGTATGTCTCTCAACACTACAACCGCATATCATCCACAGGCCAATGTCCTTATTGAGCGAGAACATCGCCATCTTAAAGATGGGCATTGGGCCCTCTTAGAAGGTTCTAATTGGATGACCAGTTGCCCTGGGTGTTGCTTGGGATTCAGACCGCTCCCAAGGCCAATTTGGAGACCTCTTGTGCCCAACTCGTGTATGGCACAACTTTGATTTTGCCGTGCCGGGCGAGTTTTGGCCCTCAGACCTTTCCCAACACCAAATTGTGGTTCCCCTCCTGAGCTTCAGAAAGCTTATCAACACCTGATTCCCAAGCCTGCACACTTTCATGGCTCTACTAAACAGCATGTTCCTGCCTCCTGCAAGACTTCCGATTTTGTCTACATTGGGCGAGATGAAAAGCCGCATCCTCGAGAAACGCCATACAAAGGACCGTTCAAAGTTCTCCGCCAGGGCGACAAATCATTCATACTTCTTTTGCGAGGAAAAGAAAAGACGGTGTCTTTCGACCAGTTGAAACCTGCGTTTGTGGGAATGGTGCCCAAGGCAGGTACCTGCATTGCCGGAATCTTGGGGGGTGCCAAGTACCGACCCTGAAAACGGGTTTTAGTTTCAGCTATTGCTGGCAATGAGGAAGAAGAAGATTCCAGCTAATAAAGTTAAGTGTGATATATATTACGACTTCCTTTCCTTTTTGTATCGAACATCTCTACAATGGCGGTAGCTTTGGAAGTTCATGACTCCAAATTAAAAGCCTCATTGTTGTGACATTATTAGCAACCTAGGTTTTTGCTTCCATAGTTACCTCTTCCATCCAGTTTTCAAGCATTTTCTGGAACTCGACAATATTGTGTGTAGGAGACACACGTATATCAAAGCCGATGCACAGTTCATTGGGAACTACATTCATTTGCAGTCCACCCGACATGAAGGTCATATTTACGGTAGTGACATTCCCCAAAGCCTTTTTAGGGTCCTCATCAAACAATTTCTTCTGCTCTTGGCGAAACTTCAGCATCTTATTGATCATGTACTGAACTTTTGCGGCCGCCGTGTTCTCAATGAAAAGAGATCCATGACCAGGATTGCCTTTAAACCAACGTGAGTTATTTTTAGTGCATGTTTCCTTCCCATTCAAAATGAGCCAGTGCATACCTGAACAATGGAACTTGACCACAAATGGATTTCGCTCTGTAAAATACACTGGGATTTCTTCATCCAGTGTTCCTAGTCCTTCATCCAAAGCCATCCCAACATTCAATTTCTTGAAATCTGGAGAGGAAACGTATTTCCCCATGCCATCGATCCCTCCCAGTTCTTCATCAGGAACAAAGCTAGAACAATGGTAAACAAAGCATGATATTTGAGCATTTTGATTGAAAAATAATTCCGTAGTCCTGTGCAATAATTTCTGGCTGTAACTAATGTGAAAACTCATTTTTTTACGGATTTCCTTATCGCTTTGGGAAATGTGATCCCCAGAAATTCAAGATAGAAATATATTCAAGAAAGTTCCTTTAAATAAAAGGCCGTTTGCCATAAAAAATAAATAGTTTGCCAAGGATAAACCATAGCATAGCACGAACCATAACAAGAAATAATTTGGAAAATAAGACTAACAAATTTGACAGCACAGTACCTGGTTCAGAATCACGGCAAAAGAAAATTTGTTCCAATTTGAATTTACACATTCATCAAGAAGACAATAGCCGTCAGCTTTTGAAAATAATAGTATAATTTTTGCCTCTTGAATTTTCCATATTTTTTATTTTTCAATTAATTCAATTTATGATCAATTTTTGTCTTCACCTACTCAAGGAATAGATCCAGCCGTTTCGAAAAATAAAATAGCTAGCAAGCACTTTTCTAGAAATTACGCCCCTCTGGTGGTTTGGGGGACTTTCAAAGCTGAACTCATACTCTTCCAATGTTCAAAGGGGAAGATAAGTCGCTCCCGAGTAACCATAGGCCGATTTCTCTCATTCGAAAATTGCCAAGGTGTTTGAGAAAATCATGAAGTTCAAACTTGTTGAGACCCTTGAGCTCTCCTGGCCCTGATGGTGTGACATCTCAGTTTCTGATGAGATGCTCACAGGTTCTTGCTCTTGTTTTCTCGTACTTGATGCGTTGCATCTTGGATCAGGGCAAGTTCTCCTCTTCTCTGAAGCTAGCTCATGTTGTTCCAATTTTCAAAGGGGGAGATAAGCCACTCTCCAGTAATTATAGGCTGATTACTCTCACTTCGAATATGGCGAAGGTGTTTGAGAAGATCATGAAGTTCAAACTTGTTGAATTTCTTGATATTCATGAAGTCCTTCCTCCTAGCCAGCATGGGTTCCGAGCACATTTTAGCACGGTTACCCAACTGATTGAACATATTGAGCAGGTTATTGAGGGACTAGAGAGCCATGAATCAGTTGATGTAGTTTATCTTGACTTTGCCATGGTCTTTGACAAGGTGGATCATGGCCTTTTAGTTAACTGGCTCCATGAGATTGGGATCCAACAAGGTTCTCAATTGGTTAAGAAGTTTCATTTGTGGTAGGAAGCAATTGGTTAAGGTTGAGGGATCCCTTAAGACAGGATGATACGTTAGTGCGCAAAGGTAGTGCCGGGTCCAAATATTCGAGGAAAACCGGCACTCTTGGTGCTCCAAGGGAAAACGTTACGTTGGTCCGGCACTATTCTCAGATAATTGGCGTCTTAACTTTCCGTCTTTTCCTCCGGGCCTGCCAGCGAGCGCGAGTCATTTTGTAAATAGGAGTGTATCGGAGCTAACAGATTGCCTCTAGCTTGGGGACAATTTCAGAGCCTGTGGGTTATAAATGAATATTGTTTGAATTTGAAACGTCGTATGTCAATTTGATAAAACCAAACGTAATAGAGCAGAGAACATCAATTGTATTCAAATGCCTAACAGAGTGAAGAAAAACTTCTGGGTATTGGAAGTAAGGCTTCAAAGATAATTTCTTTTTAAATTTTGTTCATTCCTCCAGTCAGGGAAGAGGAGATCCGATGAGGCAGACTTCCCTGATTGAGGCATGGGCTTCTACAAATATGGACTGCAAACGAGCTTCCCACGCAATCAGCCTGGTCTTGACAGGGATGAAACATCATTAAAATCCATTTTTGACCAAGTGGCAGAAAATGGTGGCAGAAAGTGGCAGAAATTCCTTGCTCAGTGGACAACTCGACCCAGTACAATAACTAAACACAACATTATGACCAAAAATAACATGAATATGGAACGAAACTAAAGCTTGATGAGTCAACATTTGATTTACATGCAAAGATGCTAGTATCAGTGAGGTATTAAATAAAAGATCAGTTTTGATTAAAACATTAGCAAACTTGATTTTCACACCGTAATTGATTTAACATAATTTGCTTTAAAGATCAAATGATGAACAGTCTTAAAGCTTTCAAATTTTGACAACTTTTACATCACGGTTTAAATTTTGCTCCATAAGTATGAACTATTTGCAAGCCAACATATTGGGCTTAATATCTGTACTGGGTTGAGTTGTCCACTGGATCAAGTTGTCTGCTGGGGTTGAGTTGTCCGCGGGGTCGAGTTGTCTGCTGGGTTGAGTTGTCCACTGGGTCGAGTTGTCCTAGAATCAAACCATGTGTTGTATCTCTTAAGACATACAATTCCATGATTATGAAGCATCCAAATGAGTTTAAAGGACAATATGTTGCTTAAAGCAACAATATGTTTATTTTTGGATTGATCCAAAATCTCACTTGGATGCTTCATAATCATGGAATTTTATGGCTTAGGATATACAACACCCGTTTACTTGACTATTTTGACTATTTTGGATGTTTTTCAAAAAAAGCAATTTATTGGAGTCCAAAGTTAAAACTGAGATATAGTGTACTGTACTTTGCTATTACTCTGTGCCCCTTAAATAATATCTGCCTTTTAGACAAAATACAATTTACAAATTGATGGACAACTTAGGCCCTCTCAATCGCAATCATAATGGGGTCTTTCTTTTGTCTAGTGCATTTGCTAGCCAAGCTTCCTCACTTTTGGTTCACTGATTACTAGAAAACAATAAGTTTGCCACTTGAAATATAATTTATCTTAAGTAGGGTACTAATAGATGCAATATCTGGATTCAAAATAATTAAGCTTTTTAAACAATGTATCATGTAGAGGATTTCTTATGTCACTTCTAGCCACATTATTCAGAATCAACTATATTTACTGTTTCTTAAATCTCACTTACATTAGACTTTGGTTTGACCAGAGCATGACAGATAAATGAGAATTTGCCATGTAATGACACCAAATATGTATTTGCCGTGTCGCCCTCACTGATATCACGGACAACATGAAGAAAAAGTAGTAGCGAAGGTCGGAAGTTTCTTTAAGCTCTGCCAGTATTGTTAGTTTTGGCATCATTAAAAAAAATACCTTCACCGTACTTTTCACCAGCGAAGATGGCTGAACACTATTGTTTTGTCACTGTGCTCTTCGAAGACGGCGCCATTGTGTCGTTGGGCGACTCTAGCGTCTCTTCCAAAGTGAAGGAAATCGTCGAGAAAGTAAAGGCAAGAAAAAACTTGGATGGACTGCAAAGCGTTTTCATGGGTTATGAACGAAATAAGGAGATTGTCCTGCTGTCAGAAGAGACCTCTCTGGGTGATGTCAAAAAACATATTATCAGGGTAAGTAATAGACTATTATCCTTAGATAGCTAACCACGCTATGCCCAGGCAGTGTCTTCACCAAAAAATGCAGAGACTTATGAGTAGGGGTTAGAAAAAATAGTTTCTTTTGGTTAATAGGTTTTTTTAACTTATGAAAATTTGCTGCATGGCACTACGCTAGGTTTTCAATAGTTCCTCTGAATGTAAGGTGGAGGTTTCATATCGACCATATCTGTGAAAGAGGACAAACATGATGAGATAGAGCCAAAGTGGCCCTTTATTTCTTGCCACCCTGTATTTCTCTGAGATTTCGCCTTAATATGACTAAAACCGTTTATTTCTCGAATATCCTTGGTTTTGAGTTATTTTGAAGTTAAAATTCGTGAGGAAGTGTTTTTTGCCCCAAATGGCCAAAATAGTTCAAAACATTATTTAACGTAAAATCGTTATCTTTCCAACCCTTACTTATGAGTGTACTTTTCGAAATCAGGACATCAGGGGGCACAACCTCATTGTAGGTGACGAGTTTCGTGGCTGTTCATAAAAATGAGTTCAAATTTGAATCGATGTTTATGATAATCTTATTTAGCAAAGTCATGCCCGAATTCTAAACCTGATCATTTTTTTGTTTCCTTATACTCTTGTTCTTATTTCCAAACCGGTCAAACACGGCCATTCAGCATAGCATTTATCCACGCCAAATTCCTCTTTTAAGTTCGACGAAATCCGAGTTCAAAGTCTGTTGCAGTGACTCTCTAATGGCTAGCAAAAGGTTATATCGATGGTGCTTAAGTGCTTCAATGTTTCAGGAAGCCAATGATATCAATAGTGTGGTTTTCAAAACCTGTAGCCATTTCACTGGTTACTTTCTCCTGAAAATAACTCAAAATTTGCGTTACCCGAAGATGCTATTTCAGGTCTGGCAGTAAAGCGAGCTAGCTGCTAAGTGTTAGAATTCAATCAACAAAGGACTAAGAGAGCATAGAAGGGAATGCGCTCGAAATTTGTGATGCCCATAAACGACAGAGATGCAAAAAGGCCGGGAAAGGGTGTAAATTGGCCCACCCAGAATGGTGTCCCAAACTTCGAAAGTTTGGCTTAATCAAGTGTCATGTTCCAATGTTCCAAACAGGCATGTAGCTATTTTCACCCATTTATTGAGATCATTGACGCACAAGGTATGCCTCATTTTCAAATGCACAAAGGCCCATCTCAGGGGCACGAGGAAGAAGAGACAGCAGTTGTCTCAACCTCATTGTCAAGTCTCTCAACAGACTTACCCCACCCCTTTCCTTTCCCCTTCCCTCTTTCCCTCCCATTGTTCCCCTCCCTCTCCTCCAACCTCATCCTTAATTCCTCTAACCCCTCTTCTGCCCAAACTTTGTAGCCCTAATCCCCCCTCTAGTCGTCAGGAGCCCAACGAATCTTTTAGATCGTATGCTGAGGTGGTGACCAGAGTTCCTTCTCCCTCTTCTCCTCCTCTTTTACCCTCTCCCCATAGGTTCTCTTATCCTCCACCTTACATGAGTTTTGTCCAAAAGCAGGATTTTTTAAGGTTAGAGAGCCTAGTCAAGGATTTGATAACTCTAGTCCATCGAAGGGCTATCTGCCCATAAAAGGGCTTTATTTGAATGTGCATTGTCTTATTTCCAAAAAAGAGAGCACAAAGATCGAGGTTCTTGAGGAACTAGCTTTAGATAGGCATTCTATTTTGTTCATTTCCATGACAAACTTGGCTTCGACCAGGGATCTAAGATGAAGAGCTAGCCATGGTTGGTTCCAATTTAGTTCGATCTGATAGAGTGCGCCCTTTTTTCGACATGAGGGCGTATGTCTATATGTTATAAATGACATGAGAATAGCACATTAGTCATGTAAAAATGTCTAATGGATACGTAGAGGTCTTAGTTTGTCATCTCCAAGGTCTTGATCTGTACCTTGTAACAATACAACAATACATAGCCTTGAGCATTTAGATGATCTTGTAGTCACAGATCAAGATGCTTTTGAGGCCATCAGGGACCTGAGACCCTCGAGCTCTCCTGGCCCTGATGGTGTGACATCTCAGTTTCTGATGAGATGCTCACAGGTTCTTGCTCCTGTTTTCTCGTACTTGATGCGTTGCATCTTGGATCAGGGCAAGTTCTCTTCTTCTCTGAAGCTAGCTCATGTTATTCCAATTTTCAAAGGGGGAGATAAGCCACTCTCCAGTAATTATAGGCTGATTACTCTCACTTCGAATATGGCGAAGGTGTTTGAGAAGATCATGAAGTTCAAACTTGTTGAATTTCTTGATATTCATGAAGTCCTTCCTCCTAGCCAGCATGGGTTCCGAGCACATTTTAGCACGGTTACCCAACTGATTGAACATATTGAGCAGGTTATTAAGAAACTAGAGAGCCATGAATCAGTTGATGTAGTTTATCTCGACTTTGCCATGGTCTTTGACAAGGTGGATCATGGCCTTTTAGTTAACTGGCTCCATGAGATTGGGATCCAAAGCAAGGTTCTCAATTGGTTAAGAAGTTTCATTTGTGGTAAGAAGCAATTGGTTAAGGTTGAGGGATCCCTCAGTGACACACATGATGTCAAGTCGTGTGTTCCTCAGGGCTCCATTTTGGGTCCTCTCCATTACATCATCTCCATTGCTCAGTGTCAGAAGCTTGGTAGTAGTGATGTCAGTATCTCTTGCTATGCTGATGATACAAAATTGGTAGTGGGTAGGAATGGTCAGAATTTCGGTTGTGTGGTAGAGGTCCTAGACCAAATCTAGTCTTGGGTTGCTGTGAGTAACATGGCACTGAATGGAATGAAATTCCGCTCAATGACCTTTGGGTCGACGTCATTAAACACTCCACTAGTAGATGTTGAAGGTAAGGACATTCAGCAGGTTTCATCCATGAAGGATTTAGGTGTAGTCCTCCCAAGATAATGGAAAATTCGATGAGCATATCCAGTTGAGAGTTGGTAAAGCTTTTCAAACATGTGGTTGGATATATCCACTGACTTCTAGAGATAGGACTGCAAACGGAAGCAAAAATATCCTATCTCCTAAACCGCTCATCTTATTCCAAATAAGCACTTGATACGACCACTAGATCTTGTTGAATTGATGAACTCAGCCAAGTTTGAGCCCAAACCTATGCTTAGGGAACTCAAGAGACATGTTCAAAGTTATGTAGTAAACACTACATAGAATTTGAATTTTAGGCCTGCTCTTGGTCAGCCACATAAGCTTTTGACAACATAACTTTGAAACGATCGACTTTGCATGTAAACGAGTTAAAATTGACCTACCGTTAATTGAAGAGATCTACGTTTCGTATTGTATTACTTTAATTCGAAAAGTGGCTCAGAGTGGCTATGACCAAGGGCAGGCCGATTTGCCGGCAAGCTCGTTCGCAGTCCATATTTCTAAAAGTCCGTGATATATCGCACAATTAAGTCCAGAGACAGCATCACGATGCTAACTCTGTAAAAGTCGATTGTTCAACCACATCTTGAATATGCTTCACCCATTTGGGATCCAATGAGTTCAGCAGGTTTGCAAAAGCTCGAGCAGGCCCAAAGATGTTTTGTTAGGAACATTGAGGATATGAGAGAGCTCTCGTATTGGGAGAGGTTAGAAAGGTTGGGATTGTAGAGTACTCAGAGAAGGTACGAAAGGTATCTGATACTGCACTTTTCAAAAGCATTCATGATCTTTGTCCCAACCCAGGATTTAGGGTCATTTTTAGTGACCGTAGAGGCTTAATGTGCGTTTTGAGAGCACCTTCAAGCCCTCGAGAATCCAGGCTAGTTAAAACAATGAAGTCCACTTCTCTTCTTTCTCGGGCTCCTTCATTGTTTAATTTGCTTCCCTCTAATATTCGTAGGGAATACGTAAGCTTTGTTGATCCGGTTGCATCTTTCAAGTCAGACTTGGACAAATTTTTAGATAGCATTCCAGATCAACCTTATAATCAAGGGTTAGCCAGATCAGCCAAATCCAATTCGTTGGTTAGTCGAGTATAATGAATATATTTCTCGTCTTGAAGTGCTGGGATTCCAATCTCAGTAGCGGTAAGGAAATCCGTAAAAAAATGTAATATAATATAACAATGGCGGATTTCAGAGTGAGCAAGAGAAAGTAGCTGACAAAGTGTCTGGCTCGAAACAGAACTTGATATCCTATCACACTCTTTCTTTGCCAACACCCAAGACACGACGACCACATTGGACGACATACGATATGGTATAATACTTCGGGGACATATTGCCGATGGTCAGGAACCAGCCCTTGCAGGATAGGTGATTCCTTACAATCGGGTAGCCACTCCCTAAGGCAGACACAATTTTCAAGCCAAGGAGAATTGGTTTAAAAAGTATTTAAAGATGTAACGAAGCAAGCCTTTCGAAATAAACGACTTTGTGACTAATGGCATTCATTTCTGGCTTGTTTTTTTGAATAAAACTTAAGTGAACTTGTCTCATACACATGTACAGCGCCTGCCATCAATTGATGTTATTCAATTAGACAGGCTTCCATAGTATATGCGAGTTTCGTGGAGCGATTCTATATATTTCAGTAACAGTCTGTAATAGGCATTTAGTGGTGTATTTATTTAGTTTGAGCTACGAGAAGCTAGATTACCAATTTAAAATCTTTGAACATTAAACAAACTGCAACGGGCCCAGAAAGGAAGCTAATTTGGAAAATGCTTTCCTAAAACTTCCGAAATCGAAGGTTCTTCCCCTCAATCTGGTCAGACACAGTAGAGTACAATGTTGTTCTTAATGTCTTAATTTTACTTCTAAGGAAAGTAGCTAGATAATGGAACATCGGTAAAGCCTGTTGGATGTTTCCAAGTGGTCATATTCCTAGAAGCCGTTTTTTAATATTAATAGTTACAAAAAGATATTTTTCCACGGTAAAAATGGCGTACTGTACATCGGTTTCTAGATATTTAAAATCGAGGAACTCAAAAAAGCCAGTGAAAATGATTTTTTTTAAGCATATTGGTAAAAGCAATTGTACGAAGTTTTTTTTTCGAAAGGGGACTTTCACATCATCCGTACAATTTACTTCAAAAATATTTGAAGTCCCACCTTCGATACAAAGACTACTAAAGCCATTGAACTCTAATTCATGCTAAATCATTGGATTGTGTTATATCTACGCAAGGGATACTTTAACAAAAGATTTTTTAGTTAGTAGCTCTAGTTACAGTCTTGATATTTTGGGGGCCGATTTACAGATATGGCATGTTTCTAAGAAATTCTGTCCCTTCCACCAGAACGAGTCATATTCCTTACATGTCCAGCCGTATAAGAAGGCGTGTGAACCAAGCTAAAATCACATCCCAAAAGGTTCAAACCCTGGAATCTGAAGGCAATGTTTTTAGTGGAGAAGACGTGAGATAGTGATTAGCAATGTTTCTTTGCATGAAAGAGGGCCTTGGCTCCATCCTCCTCACTTACTTTTCTCCAAAACGAGACCAGGGTTTGAACCCACAACATCTAGGGAGAAGATTCTTGCCGAAGCCCCTAGAGCTTGAATCAAATAATTGGCTGAAGGGGGGGGGACGGCTTTTTCATTCGTGTGAAATTAGTACCTTACACAGTCATGATCTTACCAGATGTGAATCGTTCTTTTCAATCTTTTGCCTTGCTCCTTAAGGCCCCGAACGGCCTCGATGTATTGGATTCCGACGGATTTCATATCCTGAATTCCTCGGGCGAAGATATCGCCATTGGGCTCTTTCACAGCTTCGAACGGGCCGTATTTCCAACATTCCTCGGACACAGGTACCACGTCCATGTGAGAGTTCAAAAGGATCGTCGGAAGGTGGGGTTCATATCCCATCCAAGACATGATCAGTATGGGTTTTCCCTTGACCAGCTCCGTAACTTGATAATCCAAACCGATTGTCTCGGCTTGACCTTTGAGAAGTGTAACGCACGAGTCATAATCAGGGTTGGGATGTACGGATTTGATACGCAGGTAGTCCCTGAGAAGGGTAACAGCCGGGTCTTCAGTCGTCATTGTCGATCTTTAGCTCGGTGGTTAGTGTTGAATGCGATGTATTTAAACCGGACAGAAGAGGACGGAAATTTGAGAACAAGTGAGCTTGGACTTCCTTTTTACTCGTGATAATATAAACTGATTCGAAGTGTGAATTTGTGCATTAGTAAACATAGGTTCTTTTGCACCACTCCAAACTGTTTGACATGACGGACCGTGTCAAAAAGTACTGATTAAATGAAGGAATGCATCACGTATATTAGATACAAATTTGCAGGTTTACCCACATTGAACAGTGAGCTACAACGATAGTGCATGATTATTAAAGATTCATTTGAATTTGAAAGGCCATCAGGTTTAATTGTTGGGTTTTTTCCTCAACATTACCAAAAACGATATTTGGGACATTCCACGTCAAGTGGAACTCACGCACTTTGGTCTCAGAATCTCATGAAATTTCACTCGTTCAATGCCTAGGTTAAAGTAGGTTCACATCTAATCACCTAAGCCCCACGCGATCAACATGGCCTATTCTAGGGCTATGTCCATTCTGGACCAAATCACTTGGCCATTGGTGTTTAAACAGCCTTAACTCCGGCTGTACTTATCCAATTCAGATGAATTTTAGATCAAAATACTCCTGGGACAATGGCCTTTTGATTGAGTTGTAATAAGCAAGTGCACCAATTGAAATTCGGCGTACAATGGCCTTAACAAGTGGTTTTACCCCAAAATGGGCATGGCCCCATAATACGCCCTGGTTGGCCTAGGCACCTGAAACTTGTTCTGTGACGTTCTTCTATGTTAACAAACCAGTGCGCCAAAAATTAGCAAAATCAGAGATGACTTGCCTTGATTGCGTCAAAAATGTGTCCACTTGACGCGGAATGCCCTATTTCGAAGTAGGCGAAGGTTTTTATTGCTCACCGGGGCCGCCATAGCGAACATTACAAATCAAAACCAAACCATTCGTTTAAAAAATTGTTCCAGCCTGTTTCGGGATTCAGCAATTCGTGTGAAAGTTGCGAAAAAAATAAGGGTCGATCATAGATAACTTCATATATAGATCGATCAAAGACGCTGCAATCGCTTGTTTTCGTCTCAGCTGTCGCTGGTAGGCAAAATGTTTCATTCTTAGTCAAGCTACTTAGGACAACTATGGTGCAAATTTGAATCGTTGACGGCTCGTCCAAATTCAGAGTAGAAACCCCTAACACAACTCCTTATCAAGCACTTACTCTCGTCTAGCACGCTTCTTAAAACGGGTTTGAGTAAGTTCTCTGACCACATTATTAAGTATGAAATTTTGAAGGGGTTAAAATGGGGCTCAAGTTAAAGTTTTCATCCATGTGGTGGAAACACTTAACTGAAAGGCAAGGAACAAGCCTGGGTTCAGGCTGACCTTCAGAGGTGTCGGATTGACCTTGATTACGTCAAGGTGCAATCATGTCGCCCACATTCAAGCACATTGTTGGGAGATGAAAACGAAATTCTGACGGCCTCATCATTGCGTCGCAATTTCGGATACATATTGTTACACTTTCGACATGCGTTGCTCAACAAGGGCAATCAATAGAGAACGTGATTTGCTCCACTAATGTCCGAAGCGTGTTTTTTATTATTCTACCGCTTTTTCTACCTGTATAGTTGTAAGATTCAAAAGAAATTAAGATTAAAGAGGAATAACAAACGTTTCATGATAATAATTCAACTTGCCTGAAGCGAGATTTAACGAAATATCTTTGTCCCTTTTCTACCAGCGTCAGCTGACCTGAAAACATGCTCATGTGGTACAGCTCCTGTTGAGCTTAAGCATTCTAGTTATGGTTTTCTATGGGGTCGATATGAAGGCCGAAAATAGGAACGAGTTTTTTTACATCATTTAAATACACCAAATTAGAATGTACTGGAATTAAGACTCTTCTTTCGAAAAAAGGAATGAATTTCTGTAATTTTGTTGCTTCCCTACGTAATTAAACGATTTCTTTTTCTTTTTTTTGCGATGTCTGAAATATTGGAGCAACTGATTGATGTACAGGACCTTGTAGTTTAAGCATTGCTCGATAATCATATGATGTATCTAACTTGTCACTAGACCTCGAAAAAAAGGTAGAAAAAAATCATCGAAAAAGGTAGCTAAAGGATGGACATAATTATCAAAAAGAAAGGTAGTAAAATCAGCCATTTAAAGGTGAAAGAACCAGTAAAATTTGTTTAAAAAAGGTTAAAAGAATGTAAAGTATTTTAAGCTCTAAGCCATATGCAGGTATTTGTAAAATGAACAATAAGTTAGATGTTGTGAGATTTTCAAGTCTTTTAAAATCAAAACCCCTGTAACAGCGACTAAAAGTATTTCAACCCTGCCATTTTAACAAGTGAGCTTGAAAAAGGCCAAAAGATGTTTTTTTCCAAATCGACGTTTCAGGTGAATTTTCCAAGAATTGACCGGAAAAGGTAAGAACCTAGGGTTTATGTTTTTAACATCTTTTCCCTAGGTCTACACATCAATTAAGAGCAAGGAATGGATTACGGTGCGGTGACAGTCTCTTGAATGAAAAAAATGAATGCTTCATGGAACAACCATCACTCCCCAAGAATATAACCACGTTACACGGTATAATCACTTTTTGCAAAATTTAGTCTTAATATCTTTATTGCGACCCGTGGTCATGTCATGGCGTGAAAATATGAAAGAAAGATGTGTTTAAACACTAACAGGCCGTTGAGTGTATAAAAAGAAAAAATGTCAATGGTAAGTGCAATAAAATTGTTGACGAGAAAGTGATGTCACAGTGAATATGATTAGAATTGAAAAAAATTCCGATCGTTTTTACCCAAATATCCATTTTACCGTACTTCAAGAAGTTAATGGTTTTTTTTTTGCTTTGACAGTCCCAAAACTGTAAGGCTTTGATTTTGTGAATCAACATGGCTCTATCAGTCAAAATGACAAAACAGCTAACGGATCAAAAGTAAATGTCAGCTTCATCAATCTAATAATCTACGCGTAACTCCCAAGTCAATTGAGCCATAATGATAAGCATGTATATTTTACCTCCTTGGGAGTGTCAATAAGCGTGTTGTTGAATATTATCTTGCTATTATCCGCGATCATTATTTCTCACAAAGACCTTGACAATAAGATCTTGAACGTTGAAAATCTCGCCACTATTAGCAAAGATTTTGTCTTATATTTTGTTATCTGATCGTAGTTCAATTGCGTTTTTGGACCCATGAAGACACAGAATCGCACATCAAAGAGTAGTCGGTTAAATAGATTCAGGCAAATTCTCGTCGCTTTGGCCTTCTTAGTAAGATCAAGAGAGAAAGGACCGGTGGTGCGTTCAAAGGGCAACATTTTATTAGTTCTACAGTACGATAATTCGGTACATCGATTGAATGAGTGAAATACAGGGTTGTCTTCGGGAATGTGTTAGGACCATTCGCTTGAGATTTTCAATTCCATCTTCGGAACGGGGTAGTGGGGTTGGATTTATTGGCCGTCCATGTGCTTCTTGGTTAATAAAGCTATTATGCCCGGCGTTTTTCCGATCTCGTTTTAATACTGACTGAAGCCGCTGGCAAACCCTCCGACGGGATTGTTGTAGAACAATTCGACATAACGGTGTTGCATATTTTGTCGGTCTTTGGTCATGGCCCTCTTCGCATCCGAATCACTACAACAAACGAAATGGAGATACGTTGAGACCATACGCTATGTATGCCACTATTCCTCAAATGGCGATCTAAGCATTAACGCCCAGAAAAGAATCGTATAATCAATGAATCATACGCATTTCGCATATCAAGCTCATTCAGAAAAATTAAACAACCACCAAATAAAGAAAGCATTTGTTCGGGTTCAATCATCCTAGAAGAAGATCTCTATCAAGTTGGGAATGTTCTCCCTCTTCGTTAGCTACTTTTAGATAGCCCTAGTCAATTTGTTTTCAAAGAAAAGTCCTCACCAAGCAAAATAAACATCCGCTTCACCGGAGGGTCGCCCTTGACTATTGAACTTCAGTTCAATATCCACGGGATCAGCCACTGAGCTGAACCACTGAAAAGATCATGTAATCAAGTAATCAATGGGAATGGTTTTGGACAAAGGAGTAAAGAACACTTACTTCGCCAATATCATTTTCAGTCACTCTGAAAGGTAATCCCCTCATCTTGACGACAAAATTTGAGCGTTGTGGCCCTCCTCGATCGTAACTTCGGGGAGGTTGAGTTGGAACTCGATCGTATCCGCCGGAATAACCTGAAAAGTATCCTTCGTAACCCCCATAGCCTCCGCCAGCTCCTTGAATCAAATCCAAGTTAGAAACGTTAGCATGTTAGCAATCTTTTGGAACACTCTTCGCGTTCGGTTACCTCCATAAGGTCGATCTGCACCTCCTCGGGCTCCTCCACCGCCCATTGATCCTGCTCCATAAGCACGTCCCATGGAATAAGACGAGGAACTACGGTCATACGGGGTAGGACGCCCACGGTTGGGTGGTCCACTCATGCTCCCACTTCCGCGACTGAAACGCCCTCCCATGCGTCCCCCGCCAGGGGCACCACCTCCATTAGCACTGGCTCCACCAAATCCTCCGCCGTTTCCACCCATGAGGGCAGCTCTGGAAGCTTCGGAATTGCTCGAGCGAAAGATCTCTATGTACCTAAAAGAGCGAGTTGGAGATTAGAATGGGCTCGTATTGGGTGATGACGAGTTGGTTGATGAGGGGCGCTTTCATGGGGTTATATCCAAAGGGGTCTCCCCGCCTTTCCTATATGCCCAAGGTTGCCAACCCAACCCGCACCACTTTGTTTCGTCATCAGTGAAAGCGTTGGCTGGCTGGCTGGCCCACATTCTTCCCACCTGTGCCCGATGCTCTGTTTGTTCCTCTCTAAGGCCTGCTCGGCCTGGTCCCGGCTACGAAATCGCACATAGGCCTCCCCGGAGCTGCGCCCCTGATAATCCGTGGTCATCAAGATCCCATCGAAGTTGACATCCAACCCTAAAATCAACGACCCAAATTCGTATCCATCATGAGCGCGGCTCTATCCCTAGTTTTTGGTTGCATTTTGGTTTTATATCGGTGGCGGTCGAGCTCACTCCCAAGGAACCACCCCGCCCCCGCCCAGAGTTGGCTGGATCCGGGTTTCGGCGCATCATTCGTCCGCCCAACGTACTTTCATTGATTTATGCATTACCTTGGAAGAACTTGACAATGTCGTCAGGCGTACAATCGAAAGGTAATCCCCGCAAACGAACCACGTGGTCACTGGTTCCATCTGGAGCCGAGGGCGAGCCCGCCGTTTCCTCGGAATTGAACTTGAAATGACTCAGCACCCAAGACATTTCGCTTTTCTTTGATTTGAATACTGCAAAGAGAGACTAAGTTTATCGATTTATCTATATAATACTCCTATTACGTTTCTTGAAAAGTGACATGAGCCCAACTTGGAACTAATTAGAGACGAACGAATGCATGAACGAGATACACGAGATCATGGTAAAAACTTTCAGAGGATTATGCAATAGGAGCCTAAACCTGGGTTTCCGTTTAGATTTGAAGCCTGACTTGAAAACTGTAGACAAATGGACTTGGCAATCTTGTAGTTATATGAAGGCACCCACGTGACCAAGACAGCTTAGGATGCACACTAATCATCTTGGGATTGATCCTGACGTTCAAAAATCAAAATGATTGAACCCCACATCGCTTTTGAATCGTAGGGCCAAACCTCATTACTTAGGCCAGGCCTGATCTTCTGAGTGTGATCGTGATCAAACCAACTTCAAAGAACGACTACGATATTCTCCACAATGGGAATATTTAAACATATTTGAATATTACCATTTATCTTGAGTGATATAGTGATATTATGTACTATGAGTGGGTGATGATTGATATCATCTTAGGTCGTTAGGGTTCATGAATAGGACAGGCTAACAATGTCGATCAAGTTGGAAGTACGTCGGCTAGCTGTTAAGGGCAGATACTTGAATTCATGCCTTACCTTCAACGTATCGTTTTCCCATGTGCTTTCGGTCCATGGCCACGGCCTTGTCCAGGTCTTCCTGCGTTTCCAGCTCGATGTAGGCCTCGCCTGAAGGTCGGCCTTCTTTCGTTAAGGTCACATGGATACTATCCAAGGAATCTGCTCAACCCAAACCTCAATTAATCCATGAATCCGTGAAAAAAAAGACCGCCTTTAATCAGCCTTACCATCCTTGAGCTTGGCGTCCTTGAAGAACTCTTTGATTTCGTTTTGCGTAGTAGACCAAGGCAGTCCCCGGCAACGGGCCACGAAATGATCCTCATCGCCCGCCACATCCGCCCCGCCCGCACTTCCGTTGTGACTGCCGCTCTGGCTGCCATTGCCCCCATGGGCACTGCCCGCATTACTCCGATTGTCCTCATCCCCGCTCATGGTGATGTGGCTGATGGCCTAAACGTGGCTGAAGTGCACGCCAGAAGCCGGTGGACGATAGCAAAAGGTCGAAGATCCCAAGGGAACACTCAAGGCACCAATGCGAGAGACCGAGGAAATTCAATCGCCGCTCAAGCCTCAATTGGAGGCCGTCAGTCAATAAAGGAGAATGATGCTCCGTCAGGATTGACAGAATCACCACATCATTTGGGTCAGATGCGAAAAAGGCCCGTATGTTGGCTGGACATAAGGCTAATAAGATTGTCAGATATGGTTCTCACTGATGCTAAAATGGGGTAAGACTAGGAAACGGATAGATGTGGGGATTTTGAATGAGGGACAGGTAGGTGATCCAGATTATTATGGCATTTAATGTGCTAATAGGGCAGCGCTGTTTCAAAAGAAGGAGAAGCCCAAGGAGGTGGATGTCCAAGGGTAGCCCATAAAAAAACTTATGCTAGGCCATTGTCTGACAGTTCAACTTCGGTTAGTGTGAAATTAGTATGTATGACCGAAGGCCAAAAGAACATGACCATTCAAATGAGACCCACCATACGATGTGGAATGGTCCATTCTTAATTGGGGTTGGACATGAACTATGATAAATATGGTCTGTGAGCGGGCTTCCCGCCAAAGCCTGCTTTTGGTCATAGCGACTCTGAGTCACTTTTCGAAATCAAGTACCAAAGTGAGAAACGTAGAAATCTTCAAGTAAGAGCAAGTCATTTTTATATTCTCTATTTCTGAAGTGTCTTGTTTCACAGATATGAAGTCAAAAGCTCATGTAGCTGACCAACAGCAGGCCGAAAAATCGAATTTCACGTAGTGATAACGACATAACTTTGACCAAATCTCCTGAGCACTTATTCGACAACACGTTGTGACCTTTTCTAGTGGTAATTTTTAGTAAGGAATAAGGTGAATGGCATAGGAGATTCGAATCTTTCGTTTCCGTTTGATGTCCACATGTCTAGAAGTCCGTTGATTTGGAATAACTTCCTTTGATGTTTTTCAAAGTACAAATAACGCTCAAAACCATTGGGCCGGGTCAGCTGATTTCCAGGAAAATGGAGTTTTGGCCAAGTGACCGTTCTTGCTTTGACTCATCAATTGCGCGTTCTTTAAGATAATGACCCAAAAGAAAGTTTTTGACATAAAGAGGTTTGTTTAAATCAACAGCCATGACGCTTGATTCTGGTTGCAACTCTGCTCTATTTAGTGGGCTCTATGCTCAATGTTTCAAATTAGGCGATAGAGGAAGGGGCGTATTATAGCTCCCTGTTGTTGAACATTCCATTGGCCGATTGCAAGATCAGGTTGACCGTTGTGTTCCGCAAGGTCAATTGTAGAGCCCTTGAATAGTATAAAATAAGGTTGAAAGGTATTGATAGTTACCTTTTTGGCAGAAAGAATAAAAAAAAGACTCAAGTTTTAACAGTTGATCCATGTTAAAATTTCAATAAGAGCCTATTTTATCTTAAAAGGTTGAGCGCAAGTCTCCCTGACTCAAGTCTATTTATCACTTTCTCAATGTACCACAGGAACGCAGTTTTAGACAAACTTATGTCAGAAGTTTTTAACATCAGTCCATTTTATAGTATGTGATTCCAAATATAAATGAAAATTGATTTCACAAACTATCAAATGCAGAGCATGTCATGACTTATTAAAACAACATTCACTACTAATGTAACCCCCCCTTTTCTTTTAGTCATATCTGACCCACCATTGACGCCATTATGGCTTTTAATGCCTCTGGCTGCTGGGCAGTGCTGAAGATGTGTCATAGAATTTCAGGCTCATCCACCAAATTCACCTCAATTTTATCATTTTGAACAGTGCCTACCGATCTTATCATATTTTTACCGTGGTCCATTTTCGTAGATGCCAGCCCAGATGCGGTTAGCCGCACCATATACTCATGGGGGCGGGCTCTCTCTGTTGGGTGGTGTCCGTTCTGGCTTGATGACGAATTGTTGATCGATCCTCATGCCTTCCAAACGTCAGAGTGCCTCAGCGGGCAAGGAATGGCGGTCCAGTTCGGATCCGGCGGCGGCTTTGGGCGGGACCTACGTCAAAAGAGACACGCCTCTCAACTTGCCCAGTGAGTCTCAATTGGAAGGTGGACCTTTTTCCTCAAGTCTGGACTTCGATTCTTCCATTTACAATTGAGGACTAGAATTAGATTCGCGATTAAGGTCACTAGAACGAGCCACACCATCACGTTTTCTGACGAATAATGAGGGTGTGCATGTAATGAATGACTTACTTTGACCAAAGAAACGGGAATTATGATCCATTCCTTTTTCTTAAGAAATCCTAAAGCCCTGGAGACACTATCATGAGTTAATCAAGAACCTTTCGAAAAGTAAAAGCACAATGAATTGCCAGAGGCCATCCAAATATTGATCGTCATCTTTCTTCAGTCTATCTCATAATCTAGCTAGCTTATTCATATAATAAAATGGATGAAATCAGATCAACCTCACGTCAGATGGGTGTTCCACAGGTAGCGACACGTATTTGGGACAGAATCAGTTCGCGCGCCGGGATCCCAATGGACCGTCCGATCGAGGACCGAATCGCCCGCGCTCCGAATCTGGCAACTCTTCTCCCATGGGCGTCTTTCAGCGATCTCGAGGCTTGGCCGCCGGCATGTCGCTCTATCGACCAGGGGCCCGGGAAATCCTCAGTCAAAAGGTGAGAGACCTGGAACCGAAACCGCCCCAAACCCCTATCTCTATCGATCTCGACAACTTTCGATTTCTAGCCGCCCAAACCAGAGCCAGTCCGCAGGTACAGTCATCACGGCGTGGATGTCCGGGGTCTGATGAACTCCTCCCTCGACCATTCGGGCATGGTCATGCCCGTGGGCTCGCATACCGCTCTATTTCCAGCCCCGGATGACAGGGTACGTTTTGTGTCGTCAATCATTGGTGTGTATTGTTTGGGCATGTTTTTTGGCTTGGTTTTTGAAGGGTTGTGATCGTGATTGACCTGCCCGATTGTACATCATGTTTTCCATTGTTTGTCCTTGTGCAGTCGGGCACGCTTGGCGGCCTTATGGAGGACTTCCATCAGGCCTCCCCGAACGTGTCGGGCCTCGTGTGTCCCTCCAATATTGTGCTCGTGTCTCCGTCACCATACCAAAACGTGGGGTCGTTTCAGTCGCCGGATTCCCACGGGAGCTTCGGGACCCGGTCTCCCCTGATTAGTCGTCAGAACCTGCCTCAGCATTTAGCCACGGCCAGTCCTTTGTCACATAGCTTCTCCCAGCCGTACTTGGCCGCATCCTTGACCCCATCGGCCAGCATGGATAAGTTGTCCAATTCAATGTCACAGTTGAACAATGGACCCATGCCGGTATCGCAAGTGAGTGTTGTGGCCTCGGTGCCCAATCCGATGTTGTCTTTCCATAAGCAGGTGACTCAATCGGCGCATGACAAAGTCCTCTTGAGCCAATCACTCCTCGACCAGGAATCTCAGGATACCTTGGGTCCGATGGGTGGCCTGCAACTTCAGGTAAGCCGTGTTTGTCCTATGAAAACCGCTATTTTTTCCCCAATTTGAGTGCCATTGTGCATTGAGCCCCGTAAATAGCTTCTTCGCACGAGGACTTTAACGATATTGTCAATTTCAGGTTGTGCGTCCTTCCTCGGGATTTTTGGATTTCGTGTCACCCTCACCAGGGCATTTTGTTCCGTCCGTGTCCGCCAACTCTACTGTCCGACTTCATTCAGGAGCCAATGGACCCGCCGTGACCTCGGGCTCGGGATTTTCCAAAGGTGGATCTCTCTCACCGTCTGTTCTTCGTCATTCAACCCATCCAAATTCGTCTTTGGCCCAAGGCCCTGCCGCAGCTGGGGCTCAATATAATCCCCGCGATCCCTTGGCGGGTCTGTATAGTCCTAAAGCCACGCACAGTCCCTTGGATTACCGGGTTAGCAAGGACTTCACGACCAAGCCCACTGCTACCTTTAACCCTCCATCAGGATTCGCCACGGAGCTCGTTCCTGCTACTCTGGCTCTCTCCGACCGCCAATCGTCGGCCTCGGTTCAAAGCCTTCAGCCGACCAAGGACATAGTGGTCTCTAGAGGTAATAGATTTAAAAGATGCTTACCGAAAATTCTTCGTGAGACGTCTTTTTTTTTTTTCACGCCCTTAGATCTGGATTCTACTTTGCCCATGGGATGGTCCGTGGGGTTCACCAAACGGGGTCGAAAATACTTTATCGATCACAATACCAAGACGACCCATTGGTCGCATCCGCTTGAGAAAGAAGGGCTACCAACCGGTTGGGAGCGTATAGAGTCTCCTGAATTCGGTGTCTACTATGTCAAGTAGGTCCAATACCACTTCGAGAGAATTGGGTTTATGACTTTTGTGCGTGTCCAGATATCAATATAAACCTCACTTTTCTTATCTTTCAGTCACATTTGTCGCCAGGCGCAATACGAGCATCCTTGTGCCTCTCAATATCTGTGTCCCACCAATCCCAGGCCAGCAATCAATCATCAGCTCCAAGTCCCAATCCACACCCACTTCCATCCACCTCACGTGCTTGTTCCACCCAACCCTTACATTCACGAGGAGATCCCCATTTGGCTTCGCGTATATTTTAAGGCCAGCCCAACCTTGGACCACCATTTGAAGTGGCCCATGTTTGAGCTGCACGAGCTTGAGTGCTTCGAGGCCATGCTGAACCGTCTCTTCAGAGATGAGCTTGAAGAGTTAGTGATGCGTTATGAAGCCATGCGAACCACCATCACCATGGAATTGGAGAGTGAGGCCCGATTTCGGCGAAGCTCTATAGCCAGTGGAGTCATCACGGAACTCCCGCCGGACAACGTCCTCACACGCACTGCAGATGCTGTCGAGGAACAGACCGAAATCGAGGAGGAGGATCTCTTTCTCACGGAGTCATTTGCCCATCCCATTCACACGGCCCATGCCTCTCCAGTGGTTTACGCTTGCGCCTTGGCCGGAACTGAAGAGGGATCTTGATTTGACTGTAAGAGGTCCCCAATCAATCACCAATATCATCTCTTCCGCCACTTCATTTGTGCCTTTTCTATCCTGTGATAATCGAATGACCTTTATCAGGCATGAGAATGGACCCGCGCGCCAACGTCCAAGTCGGATCGATTCCGCCAGACCATCATTTAAGACAAATTCAACCAAAGCTAGCAATACCCCCGCCTATCTACCAAGCTACCATGTACTATTATACACATGCCACGTATCTATTTGTCAATTTTGTTCCAACAACTTCTATCGTACGGTGAACTATATCCAAAACGATCTTACTTCAGTTCCGTAATGTTTTTTGTGGGTGCTTGAGTCGAAGTTGTGAATTTCCAGTTTGAACTAGAGCTGTGCGTGGTATCCGACTTTTCGGGTCCGATCGGATTCGGATCGGATTGAGCGAAAATTGGGATTGGTATTCAAATCAGATTAAACGTATATCATCGAATTTCTATTAGGATCGGATTGAGCAAGAATACTCGGATCTCATTAGAATTGAGCAAGAGTTCTCGGACTCGAATCCACATAGGAATGTCCATTTTGCTGGGATTTGGATTGTGAAGCTGAAAATTTGGATTCATTCCGATCCAAAACCTAATACGAACTTTCAGATAAAGGTATATTAATGCCACCTCGCTTTAAGGGCGGTAGATTTAACAACATTTAAAAACAAGCCGGGAGTCTAGGCTGGCCAGGTTGTTTTCTATAGGCGATGCTAGCTCGTGCGAAATCAATGCGAAAAAAATGCTAATTGTAAGTCGAAAATGCTAGAATAATGCTACTTTTTTTTACGAAAAACAAACTCTTCATCATAGTCAAATCGAATTTCAGTTTCAAAATTAGATTATATTTGGCACTCCTTCAGTGGGTATGTCCAGGCAATCTTTTGAAATATTGATTATTTTGAAAAAAACATTGAAAAATAAGGAACACGCAAAAAACACGCCAAGGCCGCGGCCCAGGCCTTTGTAACCGAGCTGGCTAGGCGCCCCCAGGCCCTTGCAAGTGAAAGGTTAGGTCAGGTTAGGTAAGTTTAACAGCATAAGATATTTTCTTAGACAATATTAATGTTAGCTGTTGTCCACAATCAAATCGGTATCAAAGTCTAGTTTTATCTCAAGCTACGGCAATACGCAGATAAATCGAGTAAATAGTCAAAATGGCAGCAATGACGTCATCTCTTGATGTCAGCTGACCATGCTTGGATGACTTGAAAAAAAATCGAAAATAAATGTGGTATAAAACCCCTAATGAGTAAGTTTAACGCAATTCTGCGGTAGCATAACAATTAATAATGGGATCAATCTGCTTGCAGCCAAACTTTAAAACCAGTACTGCCAAGTTTGATCCCAATTTGTATTTTGGGATCAGAGAATGCAAGTACACTTGACCTGAAACAAATCAGACCGGGATTAATATTGGTAGTACTGGTTTGAAAGCTTGAGTCGCCGGCAGATTGATCACATCAGTAGTAACAATACGAGCAAGGGAACATTAAATCTTAGAGTTAAGAAGATGTTTTGGCGTTTGGATATCATTACATCTATGTCCTTATTCGTTCAATGAAATTGAGCAAGGAAGGCAACACATTAGCATGACTTTAAACCGTTTTTGTTGCTTCAAATATACTAAGGAACACTTGTGGTAAAAATTGATATGATATTTGCCATGTCAACAACTAATAATCCAAACCATCATCAACGTCGTCCTCAATAGCAGGAACCTTTGTGTTGGACTTGCTCCGTTGGAGCATATTCGTGCTCAATTCCTTCATGCTATCAGCCATTTTGGAAAATTCCATCCATCGTTGACTATGCAACGAACTCATAGTCTCAACTCGCCTCTCAGACTCCCTTAAACGGTTTTCCGAGGCAGTCAGTTTAGATGCCAAAGCTTTTAAGTCCTGGCCCTTATTGTCAATCTGAAATAGATTTGTGGAATGTATTGCTCGTCACTCGGAACGTAATTGGCATCAGTCGATCACTACCTCTCTCAAGAGGCGGGAGATCTTATCTTGATGAACCAAGGACTCCTTTCGGATTTTATTGGTGGACTCTTGAGCTAAGACAAGGCTGCCCTCTAACTCAGCGATTCTGCTTTTCTGAGTAGACACTCGAAGCTCCAAAGAGGTGATTTGCTGGGCTTCTCGAACACTCTGCAACGAAACAATCTTGTCTTACTTCGTTGGTAATTCTCTAGAGCTTGCTATTTCATATTGCCCACTTTGTCTTGGAAAGTCTTAATCTTGGCTTTCTCGCGTTCCACTTCGGTTTGGAGCCGATTGAGCTCCTGTTTAAGAGCTTTTTCCTTCTCTTTTCCACTGGAAGCTTCCTGCGAGTCCAAGAGGAATTTGGCATCCCGAGATTCTCTGGCTCGGACCTCGGACTCGAGTTTTTGTCGGACCTCGGCAAATTCCGCTCTTAGCTCTGCATTTTCGATTAGAAGTTTATCATGCTTCGTTTGGACCATCGTTTGCCTCTCCGCGTATTCCTCATCTTTGACCTCGAGAATCTTGAGTTTTTGTTGAAGGTTTCGATTCTCATCTTTAAATCCCCTGTTGGTATAAGATAATCATCAACGGTATTGTACCTACCAATATTTCAGCTGAACCATTTATCCCTTCAGCAATATTTGACTGATTCATACGTGTGAATGGTCTGTCCAATAATGATTCAGAAAATGATGGGCTTTGTTAAAACAAAATTCAACGTTGTTAATCAGTCTATTGGAAAGATGATTTTACTAATCGTTCATTCCCAATCATAGATTCGGTCGAGTAATCTTGTGCCATATAATAATAAACAAAATACGTTATGGTTTGCATTATTACAAGTATCACAATACCTGGCTCTACGTATGTTCACTCTTACATCACATGAACAAAAAAAGCGCTACAAATTGAAAACTAGGCAAGGTAATCTTTACTAAAAAATAACTTCAAATCAAGTCATTTTGCAAATATTACATTATAAAATGGTAAATTTTCTTTTAACATCTCTAATGGAAACCTAATGCATGGAAATATTTACATGTTAATGTTCCAATAGACCAAAAGAGTAACATAAGGCAAGTAATGTTGATGTTTAGGGCTCCGACAAAAAGTGTGTCATTGAATTTTTTTTTTCTTTAAAAAAAATTCTCCAAACGTCTGTGAATTTAGTGCCCTCATATGTTTTGTATGTTTTGTAAACAGTAGTAGTGTTGTCAAACGTGATATCGATGACCAGTATCACTCAACGACACAAAAGAGTAATATTAACAGAGAGAAAAAGGAAAGAAACTGTAAAACTACCAAAACATATGGTGATGGTTTTTGAATCGGAAAATCAGCTATTTAACTTGAAAAACCTATAAGGGCTCCAAATTCAAACGCAAAAAGGGGTGCATAATGAAAACCCAAGATCAGGAGCGAGTTTCAAAGCAGCCCTGGATTCGAGAACCATAAAGTGTAGAACAATCACGTCCCGCCCGAGGCATTCTGTTCCTAATCATATTTCTTATTAGTCCGTGTTTAGATTCATGCCCACCTCAACTTTAGTTGTCACAAACAATTTCTAGAGTAGGACAGTTCTGGTTTTCGGTAAATAGTTTCGTAAAACCAGCTACAGAGCTTTTAGGCTGTAGGTTACTTGGGTTGAAATAAAATCGATTTGATGATACCTTAGGGTTTCTTCGAGTATATGCTGAGAACTCTGCAGAAATTTGTCGTGGAGGTCATTGTATTGATTCTGTCTTTGTACTACATCGAGGCGGAGAGCTTCTGTTTCCATCCTCATATTTTCTTGAGTTTCATCCTTAGACTCCAGCTGCATAATAATTCTGACATTAAGAAAGTACATCTTCAACGTCGTAGACATTAGAGACGATGATGAGTTGACCAACATTTCCAATCATACTCACGTCATCCAAAAGAGCACAAATCCTCTTTTCTCTGTCCTTGCTGACAATACTCTGTCTCTCCAACTCTTCCAAAGTGCTTTGAAGGCGATCCTCCAAATTCTTTCGATCCGTTTCGAGTTGCTCATTTAAGCCTGTAAGCCTTGAAAAAGAGAACACTAATAATACACACAGCTATTGATTCCCAGGGAAAGAAGACCCCTTCCAAATAAAAAGAAAGGAAAAACCTGGTAAAATTGCTAAAGAGTGTATCCGCACATACCTTGCAATCGAGTCCAAAAGCCTGGATTTGTCCTCCTCCTGCTCTTCCTGGCCCAACCTCGAGTTGGCTCTATGTCGTTTTTCCGAGGCCGAGGCCATGAGAGCCTCTTCAAGACTGGCGTTTCGTTGCGCCAAATCCTGTCTCAGCTTTTTTATCTCGCTCTGAAGCCTGGAATTCTCATCGCGAAGGTGATTTGATGACCCGGGAACGAGGCCATTAGGCTCCTCTATCAGGGATGAGTTTTGTCTGAAAAGTGATGATTTTGCCGAAAAAAGCTACGAGAAACCATAAGCATGAGGTAACATCTGAGGAAGCTTTGGAACAGAAACCTAGTTCTAGTGAGTTATAACTTTATTACTTGAGCATATATTACCGACAAAATTGGGAGGCAGCTTCAAGCTAATTTTGAAGGCCAATTCATTGAAAATTTAAAAGACTACAGAAAACGATCAAGACTAAACATTAACAATGCAATCATCGATTGGTAACTTTTGAATTTTTTTAAAAAGACCCTGCTTCCATATACGAAAGTGGTAGTTTGAAAATAGCGATATTTTAAGAATAGAGCAATCTGGAATGATGAGAAATGGCTGATTTGCATTTTTATAACTTAAAAGCCCTAAAATCCATTGCATTTGAAGTCCCTTCATCACAAGAGTTTTCGTCTAAAACTAAGAAAAGCCTTTTCAGATAGAATACCTTGGTTCATTGCCCGTGGTCACTTTGGGCGTATGGTTTTTCAAGAAAGATATTTCCAGTTCCATCAATTTGATTTGCTGAAGAAGACCGGCCACTAGATGCTCTTGGTTGGGCTGGTTTGTTGTTGATGGATGGGCATTGTGATGGACCTTCTTTTCAATCTTATTTGCGTCTGCCTTGTTCGACCTTTCAAAGAGACAATTATGTCATAGGATGACCACGTACACAGTACTCAGCTCGTATCTTAAGGTCGGTAATAGTTCCCTACCCAACTTGATTCCGGGGTGGCTGTGGTGGCAAGCAATTAGCATGCGATGAGATTTGCAATCCTCCACAGTGCAAACAAGGAACAGTTCCTTTACTAATTACCGACGTTGAACGGGTAGTAGCGATCAAATGAATCCTGGCTGAAAGAATCACATAACATTTTCTCTCTTTCTCAACTTAAAGGCCGTTAAAGCATCAAAAGGATGCATCAAAAAATATTTCTAATACTGGAACAAGTGGAAAATGTGTTAGCTTAAGCATCCGTTAATTACCAAACACCAACAGTTTTGTACAAAATTGCTCCGAATTTGAGTTATTTTTCAAGCAAAAACGTCAAAAAAGCGGCGGGATTTCTCATCACCGCCGGATAAAATCTGAAAACGCCAAAAATAGCAAAATCTATCGGTCCAAGCGTGGACAACGGTACACTCGACATATTTGACGCCGCCAAATGTACCCCAATAGAATAACGAAAAATTTGGAAACTATTGAACTGAACTTCCCGACCAGATATTGAAAATAAATCTTAGTCATACTATCCAAGCCAGGCAAATTCACTCGCCATAGACATTCAAAATTATAGGGATGACCAGGACAGGTTTTACGCCTTAGCTCAAGAATTCTTCTATATACAACATCTTTGAGCTACAACGTAAACCCTCCTTATCCATGGTTCTAATTTTCATTTGTCCAAGTTGAAGTTCAGCTAAACGGATGATACAACATGGACGAACAAAGAAATTTGACTTGCGTGAATAAATATTACGAGTGACAGGAATTCGTGTAAAGTCCCAAAATATATTGACAGTTAGTGAAAGGTGTTCTAACCACTACTGAACGAAAAAGAGACAACTATTGCACGATCCTTGAATTCCAATGTTAATAACATTGAATTAGAAACACTTCAATAAGTGAAAACTGGAGCATAATGACTGAAAATGATCAGTAGTGGTCTCTTTGAAAGGATGGGGGGTAAAAACCGATCCAAGGTAAGGCCTAAATCACCGTTTTAGTCTCGTTTCTTAATGACATCAAAGCAAGCCTACCGAGGTATCCAACGACAATTGGAAAGACCTCCATTCAAATTGAAACATCCATGGACCAAGCCACCATTCTGGCAGCTCTGACTAAGCTTGCGATGATCGATTTTGTCGATTGGAAACAAGCGCTGGCCCAAAATGAGAGAAACACATGGAGGTACCTACTGCATTCTATTGTCAAGACTTCCAAAACAATATTTGGTGAAACAAATGCAATCGAACAACTTTTTGGATTCAGTTCAATTTTTTTTTATTAGTCCACTCAAAACATGAAAAATAATACATTCAAGAAATCAATGGATAGATGTTATCTGCACCTTAAGTTACCAATGTAGATAAAATATAATTCATCATTCGATGAATTATTTGACTTGAGAATCTCAGAATGATATTTAGTTGCGATGAACAATGCCTCATTGGATCAAAGTTTCCTTAGCTCTTTGACCAAACTAGAGCTCTAGACCAGACCAAGGTCCCGAATTCATTCTAATATTATTAGATGCATGGTAATGCCATTGAAAATCCATCAAAACGCGGTTCAGCAAAGTTCATTGGTAATTTACAAGCACAAATTCGATTGCCGAAATAAAGAACACTTGATCCATGTTCAAGTTTCCCGGCCACTTCCTGAGAACATGGGCTTCACCGGCGAGCCTGACCCTCTCATCCATCGCCAGAGAGTTGTCTGTCTGTGCCTGTCCACGGGTCGGGCCAAGTCACTGAAACTCTCAAATCCTGAACAAAACGCGAGCACGCGGTTCAACTTTGAAGTTACCCAACATCAACTTTCTAATCCACTAGAAACGTTCTAATAACTTGTGGCAACATCAGTGTGGAACAGTATTGTTCATCATGTGGCCTTCATCTCGAGTTATGTTCAAGTCATTGGTGCCTTCCATGGGTTCCCAATGGTCCCGATGGCTGGCCAACCGTGCCCCCGGCAGCAGCGGTTCCAAATTGAGCACCTCTTTCAATCAACAACTGAATGAGCAAATCAACCGGGAATTCTCGGCTGCTTATATCTATTTCGGCCTTTTCTCCCACTTTCATCGGCCAGAGATTGCTCTCAAAGGCATGGCATCCTGTTTCTTCAATGACTACAAAGAAGAACTGAGGTATGATGTTTTGGAATTTTTTACAAAATTGTTTTTGAAGTTGTCAAAACAAATAGAAACGTTGCGAGCAAAAGGGAGGCAAATGTTGGTCAAAACGTAAGGTTAAGAGCAGAAGGCTTTTTTATTATTGGAAAACACATTCCGGCCTGTATACATGGATTTTTTTGCATTACTTCGAAAGGAAGGAAAAACACAGATTCGTAAGCCTAAATGAACGTGCCAGATCTGATCATTTCCCAAAAAGATCCTACTACAAGATTTCCGTCAAATAAAAACTCGATTTGAAGGTTTTCTATTCTAAATTTGGTAGCCCCCTGTCATCTTCCGTCTTTTTCCTCAGAGCGACCAAAGGCCTATTTTTTTAAAGCTCGTACCTTGGTGTTAGGGGCTTGAGGCCTGTTTTTAAACACCCTTACCTCAGAGTTAAGGCTTGGACGTTCCTCAGAATAAGCATCCACTTTCACTCCAGTCAGCGTATTTTCATACCGAATAACGTCCACTCGCCAAACTCCGAGGACAGACCTCTAAGAAATTCGCCTTTGGACGTTACCCGGTATGAAAATACACTCGCCAAACTCGTCTTAGGATTAGGAGAGAAAACCAAAACAAATGTGTTTTGTCAGAGCGGTTTGGGGGTTCTTGCTGGTTTTTTTAGTAAAATCCTCGATTTCTAGGGCTTTCATAAGGAAATGAGGCACAAACTGAGAACTTCCTAAATTGATCCGGAAGGCTACGAAACGGACGAATTTTTTAGGCAAATGCCTCATTTACTACAAGCGGTTTGTGGCTTGCTCTTGAGCCATAAAGACAACTCTACATCTTTGCTTTTAAAGTGAATATCTGAAAGTGGAATCATAAGACCATTTACAACCAGTTGGCCAGCAGAGAGGCCACCTCTTTCTATGGCCAAAGAGGTTTAGGACCATTCTTGGTTTTTGGAATTAACTCTATGGTCTCTGTGATATTCTTCCTCTAAAGCGCTACTCGACAGGTAATTATGCGGGAAAAAGAGAGACCTTGCTCCATATTGTTTTATTTGATGTTTTATATCTGTTTAAATTGGAATGTTTCAAGAATATGTTGATTTACCTGCAAAAACCTGCCATGAATTTAAGATTAGAAAATCAGGGAGTTCATGAGAACTTTGAAACGGTGAGTAATGACAAAGAAAACAGCTCGACTAATAATAGAGGGGGCAAAATACGTACTTTATTCTCTAGTAATTACTAGAGATCTTCAGTAGTAATAGTGGCCTTATTATGGGGCTGAAAAAGCCTCAAGCCATAACTTCATCCTCCTCGGGATTATTGGAGGACACCGTGGTGACGAATACCTTGTCACTGCCCACATCTACACTAAAGGTGGCATAAATCAAACTTTTTATGGCACCATACCTAAAACTTCCCAAGGGATGAGGTTTGGGGGTACACATACACATACCAACTAGAACTGTACATCGGATCCGATTTATCGGATCGAATTGACCATCAATTTCCAGATTCAGATTGGGGAGAAGAAATGGATGCGGATTGGGCAAAAAAAAAAGCAAATTTGCTTTGAGAACGGTTTCTTTCACAACTCTCAAAATTTAAGAGCAATGAAAGTTACTAATCTATGAATCAAACAACGATCTTTAAAGTTGTCTTAACAATTGTGTGGCAATCCCACGAAATTATGAAACGCAAAATTTCAGAAAACAAATAAAGGATCTTCGATCTATGCAATCAATAATATGAAAAAGCCCACCAAAGAACAATTTTTACACCATTCTTATAATAGAATAATATTCTATAGTACCAGAATTGAAACATACGACGAAGACAAATTATGCTACTTTATCATTGTTACAAAAAGTGACTTTATGGCAAGAGAAAGGTATATTTTAACTAACACAACTCCACTCAATGTCATCATTTTAAAACGTTTAAGCGGCATAAAAGCACATGTTTTAAAGTTGAATGAGTTTGTTTTGAAACGTCAGTTGGGTGGAAAAATTAAATTATGCAAAATATTTTGGATTTTAGTTGGATTCTACAAAAATATCTCAAAGTCGGATCGAACGAAAGATTTCGGATTCGGATTCGGTCGGATTGGAAAAATGCCTCGGATTCAAATTCGGATTTCAAAATATCACTTCGGATTGGACTCGGAGACCCTGTCAAATTCGATACACAGCTCTAATTCCAACTGCCTGAACAATCGATTATCTTGTGCGTCAAGCCAACCCAAAACTGTTGATGTTGGCTCTTTCAATACGAAAGTAATGAGAAAAATTTCAAAATATTATTATTTTTTGGTGCGAATTAGTTACTTGCATTTCGTTTTGGTCGGTCGAACAGAGCTTTGGTAATTCCATATTTCAGGGAGGATATTTTTTTCTCAAACTGACAATTTTGGTTCGATCAAGAACTTACAAAGCCAAATGAAATTGAAAGATGAAGCAAAAAAAAATGCTAAGAAACACTTTTGGGATTTACCTTGCAGCCATGCCCAACAATTCATGGAATATCAAGCCCAACGAGGTGGGTCATTGGAACTTTTGCCCATTCAGAAGCCCACCATCGGCAAAATTGAATTACCCATCACGGCCATGGAACGAGCATTGGAGCAAGAAAATGATCTGTACACCCATCTTCGAGAAATGAACCGTTTGGCTGAAGAGGAGGGCGATGCCCATCTGTCCGATTTTCTCGTCGACTTTTTGAAACATCAGGTATGCAAATCCTTAACAACTCAATGTCAATGTTGTATGATATTCATATTTGGATGGGTTTGTTTGCAGTTAGAAGACATCAGTCACAAGACCGAAATGGCTACTGTGCTTCGACGCGTTGGTGACGGCGTGGGTCTTCACATGTATGACCAGGAGATCCTTAAAAGTTTGGGATCCAAGTCCATCCTCAGTGAAAGCAGCAATGCCTCCGAGCAAGGGCTACCCTAAATGCACTCTAAAATGTGTTCATTGTTTACTATCACAACGAGTGAACTGTTGGCTTCAAAAGTTCCATTAGATGGATCCCTCGATGTGAGATAGAGGAAATTTGTCGCATTATTTTTGTACTATGTACCCCCTCACTTCACCGTGTGTAGGCACGCTCAAGGCCGGAAACCTTTTGAGTTTCCCCCAGGAGTGCTGAATAAATTTTAACCTCTACATTCGTGTCACTTTTTGTTGTTAGGTCTTCCAGATGTAAGATATGCATACATAATGCATGGAATGAACTAGTAGTGGCTTCTAGGCTCTTCATGAACCACCGGTTACGACACAATTTGTATGCTACCGAGCTCGTCGCGCATATGGCCAATTTAAGTGCCTCCCTCACACTGAGCAAATTCGTTTACTCTTGTTCATCTCCTTTAGTTTCAGCTTGGCATGGAGGATTTAGGTGGGAATTAATCCTTCAACGACAAGTAGATCATCGTGCCGTTGCGTTTTTCAACGGCATTTTCGGACTTCACCTACTTCATAACGACTCACGAAAGTATCCACCGTTAGGTAATTTGTTGGCTTAAAATGCGAACTTGTAAGATTTGAGTGAAGGGCATATCCTTTCTATTAAAACGAAGGCGTTTACTATCCGAAGTTCAACAGAGTGACTTAATTCTTCATATTATATAGTTGATTCAATGGATTGGCATAAACTCCTCAATAGAGCATTCACAGATGAAGGGATGCTAAGCTAAGCTAAATCAGGCCCTCATAATCTTACTCCGTTTGGCAAACCTTGAATGTCAATGGTTACATTTCTGTCAGTTTTAAAGGCTTCCATTTTGTTGGGATGGTGTGCTGCCTCCGTAAAAAGTTGAAAAACTTTTTCGTAAAATATGAGTCATTTGGGAATTCCAGGACGTTCCATCCATACAAAACGTACTGACGAACAATTACCTCTTAATCCATGTTTAGCCATTCTTTAGCTTATGTTTTTGAAACCGTTGAACGAGACGTTATGACCTCGTCACCTCGAGACAGAAATTAGGTTGTAAGAAGGGAATGGCTAGAAAAATGGCAACATTTTCTTGAGAATTTTGAAATTTTTGGAGAGTGAACATACAAGAAGCACACGTATCGGAAACGCTAGGCCTCATTATGTAACTCAAAAAGATGATAAAAAAAATGCTGTAAACGAATGACAGATTGAATGGCTTTAACCTTACTATAAATTCCTACATGAACAATTGCTCTTGCTCTTTTTTCATTAAACGTTTGATGCTGCCTCTTCTATTTCTTATAAACCAAGGTTCCCTTTGGCTTTGTTTTCTATATGTCATGACAACCTTCAAGTGCCATAAAAAATCAAGGCCTTCGCGCAGCTTGAAATAATCCGATTTGTTTTTATTTTAGAATTTTGGCACATAGTTGAACATTTCGGCTAAACGAAAATTAAGCCTTGAGTTCTGCATTTGCTAGAAGAAATCGACCGTCTTGATAAATGATTATTTCTAGAATTAGCCGCCAAAGTGCCACATGAATAATGTTTGGCTTTTGATTTTGTTTCAAATTGATTCTCATGTTGAAAACAGAACATCTTTTGATGCGCAGATACTTTTTTACGACTCATGGAGTTTTTTGCGAGTCATAGAGGTAAATTTCTAGATCCACTACAATGTACTCTTGAAAAATTAGTTACACTCGTACCATTTCAAAGACTAAGGTTGACTGGACCTCAAATTTTTATCTGCCGTCTAAAGCCATCTATAGACTATGCAGAGATTATACAGTAGCGTTTCGGGAATGAACGTGCTTCCCCCTCAACTTTAAAACTATTTCATATAACTGTTTTGCTCCCTTGAATATGGCGAAGTGACAGATTTCTGCCTTATTAACTTCGTACATTCCTCAGTCGGTTGAATGTTCAACATTTTGCAAATTGCACCAAAATGTTGGAAATGTTGACAACGATACCAAACACTCAGACTTGAGTTCTTTGAGCGCTTCTAGCTCTTTTTATAAATGTTTTTCCCTTGGCTGAAAGTTTAATTTCACTTCGTAACAGGTTCATTTCATAACAAGACATGTTTCATTCTCTATAGCCTGGCAAGTATTAAAAAGTTTCTCATTACTCGTTGACCTTTTTTGGGAATCAGACCCAAGACACCATTTAAAATAAACACACCCACATGTATACATTCTGGAATCTAAAAAGGATGGTGGAAAATGAGTCAGAGTGACAATTGGAGAACGCATAAGAACCCAGTTGAGAGGACCAGATGCAACGATACCTGTCTGCAAGTACGTTAGAGTAGAGTGAGCGACTACTGCAGATACTGTAGGTATTGACGGTAGAATTGCATGGACATGGGCCGATCTCTGGAATGGTTAGTGCACACCCACGGAATAGGAAAAAAAGGATATGAGGTTGGCTTGCCGGTGCCACTTTTTAACCTGGCAACCTGAAGTCTCTTCATGACGTTTTTGCCTTTGACAACGCTTAAAAATACTCATATTGTACGTCTACTCGTTGCTCCTTGGGTCAAAATTGTCGACATCCTCGTCCCTCTCACCTATTTAAGGGACATTGTCTTTCTCTAGTCCGAGAAAACCCGAACAGCTGCAATTATTTGGGCACTGCACCCTCCAAAGAATGCAGGCCATCTTGGGCCAAAAAAGTACGAACGACCCACCACACTTTCAGGTTCTTAGACACAGGTCGGAGCTAACCTGAACCGCACCTACGGCACGTATGTACACTCAAGAGTTCAGAGTTTGACATCCCCAGTCTGACATGGCCATAAAACCCTGGCTGAGTTTGCTATATGTAGCGAAGGTGATTAGAAGAAGACAGCCCCTCCTAGACCTCGACTCTTAACCACTCCCACGACGATCGACGAGTGAGTTCAAGTCGTGAGTTTCAGAAGAAATCAGTTCCCGAATCAAAGCCGGGTGTGAAGAGTTCGAAGGAAAAAAAGGTCATGTCTTCGCGAGATATTGTTCCAACCAAAAGGGATCCCTTCTTCAAGGACCCTTTCTTTTCCTCCACTTGGGATGACTTCGACAAGATGCGACAAGACATGATGGCCAAATCCAAAGAGTTCTGGACCAATGTGGACAAGGACTTTGCCAATTTCGACGATGAAGTTCGACGAACCCACACCGCAATGGACCGCGAGATGGTTCCGGCCTTGCCACAAGTCCCTCGATGGGCCATTCCTGAGGACATGAAGACCAAATGGTCGCCAATGCTCTCTTCCGGCACCCATGACGAGGTAAATCTTTTTAGTCCTTTCTGCATGATTTGCATCTGTGATGAATCGAAGCGTCGAAGACGTGGGCGTTTTCGCCTTGAAACCGAAACATTGCCCTCCCACCCAATTTAGGACTACCTTTGTTCTCAACCATATTGATCATGAACATAACGAAGAACGTTTTCATTATAGGTAACCGGGTTCTTCGGAGATCTTCCGTGTTTGTACAGCAGATCAGAACTTTCGTTTACATCTATCTGGCTGCTTTCTCGCCTTCTCTGCGTTTCATCTATCTGCTATGAGCCCACATTGCAACGATGTGACTTTATCTACTGTACCTATATGTCCGTCCTACTGGCTGGAATGCCTGATTTTTGTACAAGATAATTTATGGCCTTCGAAGCTCGAGACGACATGCAAAGACGACAAAAAGGCAAGAAGCTAAACACACAGAACATTACTCTTGCGTCTTGCCAAGGCCTGTTTTTCATTGGTGAGGGTGATTATCGAGTCTATACTAGTTTGGCGGGAAATAGGAAACGTAATTTCAGGACATGCACAAAGCATTTATCTCTCTCATGATTGGCGATTTACAACCAACCGCATTGTTGTTACTTTGTGAAACTTTGACAAAGAAAGAGAACCCCAATGTCTCCGATGAAAACTCCAGACACATTTCAAAGCCCCTGAGCAACAAGAATTTGCCAAAATAGTTATAAAAGAAGCTTTCTTCGTCAGGATGAGAATGAGGGGCGAACACAGTTCGTATTTCTGTTTTTTTGCATTGCTGGATTCCCACTGAGATTTGGCCACCAAATACAAATCCCTCGAGTGGGTGAAACTTTAGTTCCGCTGAAATATGAATGGGGTCTGCTTCTTTTGCATTCCAGGTGCTGAAGGTCAACGAAAAAGGCGACAAGTTCGAGGTGACCGTGGATGTCTCCCAATTTAAGCCCGAGGAACTCAAGGTCACCACCAATAACAATATCCTTAGCATCGAAGGCAAGCATGAAGAGGCTCAGAGTGATCCCAACAATTCGTCGTCCGTTATGAGGCAATTCTCGCGGAAGTGGACTTTGCCCGAAGGCTGCAAGGCTGAGGAGGTCGTCTCGAACCTGAGCTCTGACGGTATCCTGATGGTGACTGCGCCCAAAAAGCCTGCATTGGGTCAAGATGCCGCGAAGGCCATCAAATAAGGTCATCAGCCAAAGCCCGTGCGCCCTAGCTCACACGTTCCAATCATGAGAGCCCAAATTTGTGGGAATGATTATTTTATGTTATGGTGCTAAAACTTTTTCTTCTTTCTCGAAAAAAGGATCATTAAATGTCTTTGTGGCTGCTTTGAAATACAACAAGACCTCTTGATGTTTTTTTGTCTTACCTGGCTTTTGAGTGGCTTCTCTGGCTTTGACGTCCTTCTTTGTAGATTGCTCCATGACTGGTTTTTTTGGCAATCTTCAAAGAGCCTGAAATATCTTTTTTCCTTGACACAAGACGTGTTTTGAAAAAGCCAAGGCTAAAGAATAAGTGGGCTAAATGCATGGCTCTGACGATTACTACCTGGGATCAATAGAAAAGCAAGAGGGTTCGAGCAAAGACGAAGCAAGGCCGTGCTAAAACCGAAGGCTTCATCACCCGAAAAAGAAAGCCATTTTGTCGTTCTCGATTTGACACAACTTGTATCCCTTATTTCTCCCTTGACCATTGGTAAGAAGCCCTTGCAGTGTTCACACCAGGACTCATATGACAGCAACTCTATTACTGCATTAAACCAATCATGCGAAAAAATCCCCCTTGGAACTGAATAGGAAACTGGAGAGTTAATGATTGAGCCAGATGCCATCCTATTAAGGAAGATGCAACTCTATCAGGTTTAAATTTCTCCATTGCATTGCTCAACTCCAAAGTGGACTTCCTGCCAAAAGGAGCCGCACACTCGGACCAAATGGAACAATCCCCCCCAAAATGGAATCCCAGAATTTTCCTTCATCCTTTTTACCTTCTTGCGTGCATGCATGCCGCATAAGGATGATACATGGATCAAAGGGTCGCCCGCCGGTTCCAGAAAAGCCGGCCGGTCTTGGTCTGCCAATGAAGAAAGCCATCTGATCCTCCCCCCGTAAATACCGCTCTAGGTAAATTGGCATAACGTGGTTCAGTTTCTGGTTCTAGCAACTGTTTCACTTGACAATCCTCTGAACTGTTCATGCTTTGTTTAAGTGCTCTCAAACAATCGATATGAAACATTGAAACCGTTTGATACCGGAAGTCACTCTGGCTCTGCATTTTCGAGCATAGATTGCATCCCTGAAATCATACCAAAGCCACTCAAAAAGTGGAACCATGGAACATTGGTTGGGATCCTGCAGCGTCGCCCTGTCCCCTCCTCGCTCTCCCTTTCCGCACTAGTCTATTCAGCCTCTTGCCCTCTTTTGCAGTGGAAAGGACGTGCCTCGCCCAAATGAGAGAGTGAATCTACGTACGTAGCTTAGAGCTTGAAGGAGGGAAGAGAAGGGAGGGCGAGAGACGACTCGGGGGAAATAAAGGCAGACGAAGAAGACCGGGGAAAGGCCACTCGGCCCTCTCAGGTCTCAGAGAAAGGAAGACCCACAGTTGAGTTTGACAGCCCTGGAGGTCACTAGTTTGAGGGGCGAGACCGAGAGAGGACTGAGGTACAAACAAGTCAGGCTTCTCTTGAACGTGAAACATTGTTGTCTGGGGGTAATTATGCTTTTTGATGGTGGATTAGTGACTAATCAGAGATGTCCATCTGTCTAGTGACCATGTGAAATTGAACCTCATGGGTTGAACTTGTCTCAGGATCATGAGAGCATATCGGAAGTGAACTGCATCATAGGGATTTGGTTGGAAAATGGGGATTTCTCAAAATCATTTCCCTCAGCTGTGCTCTGCACTTAAACAAGATTGACTCAAGCCATCATGCTTCCTGGTTTTTGACAGACATTTCTCATCTGTCAAGGACATATTTGTCGTCTCGGCGCATGAGCGAACTTATACATACTCACGTACAATATTTCCCCGGAACTCGAACCAACGATCTTACAGAGATATATTCTCTCTTCTCGTGTTTGAAAACATTTTTGTTCGCCAATATCTTCTCAAGCTATGCCACCCAAATCTCGATGGATTACAATCGTTTCCAGACCAAGGTCATTTTGACCACGTTCGTTGCCACCGTGTTTTGCTTTAATGCCTATCAAGCCCACATTTTTCGAACCCAAAGTAACTTAGAAGCACCTCCAAATCGTGAGCGAGTTCCAGTCGAGACCAAAACCCGAGGTCATGGTCCCTTTGAGACTCCTCGAGGCAAGATCAAGATCGGACCCTTCTCCGGTTTGACAGATGAGCAAGTACTTCAGGATGACGGGAGCTCCAACCATCGCAGAGATCTTCGTCAAACCCCTATTGTGATGTTTGATATTTTCAACTTCTACAAACCCATTTCTACCCTGATGTCTGTGGCGAGTCAGGCCTTGGAAAGGCTGTGGGACACGGTCGAGCACCTCCTCTTGTCTTTGATAACCCACAGTGATCCCAAGTTAGACCAACCGCATGATCCCAACAACACCCAAGTGTCTAGTTACTTTCTCTCTTGGGCCATTATTGCGTCCATTGTGATGCTGTTTGCATTTTGCGCCAAGCGATACTTTCTCAATCCGATCTTTCAACGATGGGACCGAGAACAGGAGCTGAAACTCAGTCGGTTCTTAGGTGGAAGTGGCCAGCATTCCAAAGTGGGTCCTGCTCCGGGTACTTGCCTGAATAACAATAGCTCTCTTTCTACTCCCACGGGAGGGAACTCGAAGCGTTTTACCAAATGCACAACGGTTTCCTCGAACTCCTTCTCGTCGGCTCGATGGACCAATCAATGCTTGGAGAACATTTTCTACGTTCCAGCAGTGAGACAGAGGTTCTTAAATGCCTGGTTGTCGGCCTTGAATCAACATTGCACTTCAGTGGGCCCACAGGTAAATCACTAACTCTCCAGCTTTAATCAAGTTACTTTCCCGTGGAACTCTGAGGTGCTTTTGGGAAAAGACAAGGTGATCAGAAATGCATATTGGACCCTACCACTTACTAAAATGTACTCCAAACTTTCCCCAGGCTTGAAAGTGAAATACAGTAGCTGCAGATAATTCTTCAGTTGAAAATGTTCCAAGTGGCAATCAATCATAGTTGTAATCATTAGATAAACCCCGCCATCTATATTTGGAAAAAAGTCCCTGCATAAAATTATTCCCCTCATTTGGGGACTTTGGTCTCTGACTGGGTTTTGGTAGATTCTTTTCTGGAGTTCCCCTTTCCCTTAATCCAAACCAAATGAGAATGTGTTGCTTAGTAAACATGAAGTCACTGTTGGTTGGTCCACCTTCTTTCGTTCGTCTCTTGAAATCTTTGGTATGAATAATGGATGACCTAGCAGAATATTTGGGTTTCGTAGGGTAAACAGGAAGAAGAGGGGAACATTGGAAAGATATTAAACCCCACACCTTTATTGCTAAGGATATAGGGCAGTGTTCCAAAATGACCTCAAGCCTTTGCTTTCTTTTCGTTTCAGTGCTCATTTTTACTAGAATTTACCGAGATATCCGTGGGCGAGGAACCACGTTTGCCCGATGTTGTAGTTCGAAGGCGAAATCCTCGTGAAATGGTGAGTAAACACGGTCCAAATACCAAGTGTATATTGCATATGTTTTGGTAATGGAACACGTCCCAAGATCTTGGTCTACTGACGGCTCAAATAAGGCCTTCTTGTTTGTGTCTGTTTGTCCCGACGACAGGCCCTGTGAGTGAGAAGGTTTATGATTTATATCGTTATGTCATGACAAATGTTCCAAACCGTCACCAAGGTCAACCAGATCCCAAATGACCCATTTGGAACTGAGCCCATGACAAGTGTTTATAATTGGCCTGATGGATGGGGCCTCCCTCGACACTCCCTAACAATAAAGTACACCCCAGAACTCTGCGGCAACTGCCAGCATACATTTCTCGTACATACAGAGCCCAATCCCGAAATGAAATTGCCCTAATGGAAGAACTTCTCGCGGGTTATTTGCTCTCCTCAGTGCCTTCGCACATTTCCGAGCCAACCCATGTGTGTTTTCAGACGAAACTTTCTTCAAGAAAAATACTTGCCTGCAATTCTCTCCCGTCTTTGTTTCAGTGCGTGATATCTGACATCGAGATGGCTTCGTTACTTTTTGGACTTCGAGTGTACTCAACGTCACAACCGGAGGTCATCTCGTGCTCTTACGTGCTGGCCTTTGAGCGACTCACATCCACCGTGAAGGCCGTCGTTCGAGGAGCGGGGCCTAGCCCAAACGGCCCAGAAGGCTCACGGAAGGGCTTGTGTGAATTTGCCTGGAGCCGGACACCGGAGGTGAAATTGGTACCCAGTGCATCGATTAATGATTTCCATCTCCTCGCGGCCTCGTTTCCCGAGGACCGAGACATTAGTGAACGAATTGAGCGCACCGCCTTGGAGGCTCTGATCTGCACAGATTTTCAGCTTGACACTTATTTACTCGGGATGCAAGATTACTTGGAACAGGTAAGAAGCCATTGCATTTGATCCGAGAGTACACTGTATAAGTCGTTAAAGAAAATATAGAAGACAGGGGAAGACAGCTTCATTATGTTTCCATCTCATCATGGGAGGAAAGCAAATTCGGTGTTGCTAAACATGTCAAGTAAAGATCAATTAATAATTGATGTGTCGAACTCATCATTTTCACGGATGGCTGGGATTGGATTTGAATCGTGAACTTGTAAACGGGGTCGTTTCAGCAAGATTCGAAGATTATCTTGATGATTATCATCGGGAGACAATTGTTTTTCCTCCATCGAGTTGGGAAACGGCACACGATTTTCCAATATCTGATAGCGGCTCTCCAATTCCCAAGGCCATTGTTCAAAACGACAAATATCTTTCTTGTCCTTTGTGGCAACGCATGAATCATTTTGTGAATGGCTTTCTGAGGGACAGACATACTTTACAAAGAATTATTGAAATTCAATAAAGAAAAACCAGGAAATCTCAGTTGGTTAGCAATTTAAAGCAAAATAGAATCAGTTCGAAATCCTTTCTCGAAAATAACTCCTCAAATCCGACTGAAAGTTTGACATTTGTTTTGAGATATCTTCCGCCCAAGCTTCAAAATCTGCATTTGACGGAGACATCCCGAAATTCAAAGCAGTAGTAAAACACTTTTTTCTTTGTGGCTTAGGTTGAATTGCGATATTAATCATGTTTCTTCCCTATTGATGTAATCCCAATTATTAAATGTGTGTCGTTTTGAGTTGAAACGCATTTAAGACGTGCTTGGCCTTTGTGTGAAGAAAGGACGGATTTCTCCAAGTTCTTTGAAGTTCAGATCTAACCAAAGAAGATTTGAAATCGATTGTTGTAGATTTAGGCAATGTACTCTTTCACATTGATCCGAAAATGATAATTTATGTTTCAAAATTCCTAACTTTTGCTATTTTAAACAATGTTTCATTTTCGATTCTTTCACCGTTCACTGCCATAAGAGCATAAAGAATAAGTCGTTCCATGTTCCATATTTCTTGTTACATTTTAGCCTTGACTTTAGACCTTTTTGAATAAAATCTGATTTAGTAATGTGAAACTGAAACTTTTCAGTTTTGTAAAATGACTCAAGTATGTGTAACATGACAAGAAAAATGAATAACTTGTTTTATTTTTGCACCCTCAATTCCTCACACACCCATTCAAACATTTTTGGGTCTTATCAACCAAACTGCTTTGGTATCGAATATAAACATAACCAGGAAATTTCAGGAACATTGCAATTATCTCCTTCAATTCGCGACTTTTTTTGGGGACACACTCTTTTGTATGGTTTTAGCACAAGAATAGGCCAAACTTTTCTCGGTTATGTACAATATCACAAATTATCATTTTGGTTGGCTTCTGTTTTGCTCAATGACTGGTACATATTTTTCTAGGTTTTTCGTTTGCGTCACAACCAGTTTCAAACAAACATAAATATGTACATATTGAACGCATATGAACGTGAGTCGCCATTAAGGTTTCATTCTAGTTAGCAAAAGACAACCACCATAGGGCTCGAGTTTCCATTTGATTTTCATGTCGAGTAGAAATCAAGAAAGTCTGTAAACGGAGTAATTTCCAGTCTTATTCTCTCTGTTGTTCAGATGTTCAACGCAACCATACATCTAATTACTGAATTGTCAAACTTCTTTGACTTCAACTCGACGTGATATCAAATGAAAACTCGAGGCCTGGCAATCAACAATACATAATTGAATGTTGGACCCCTTAACGTGCTTATTCCAAAGCACGATCTCGGAAAATTGAACCTTTACTCCACACTCACAAAAGAAGCGTTTAGAAAGAGAAAAAAATGAACAATCGACCAAGTGGTATTCCTTTTCAAATCTCAATTCCTTTTTCATCTCAAAGAAGACTCTCTATTTAATCGAAACTACACAGTTACGAGACGACGCACTGGTAGACAACGAAACCCAGGACAACATGGGCATATTTGAATAAGAATGGACGCCTCTCACAAAAGGTCCTGATTGGAAGCTCTTGTCATTTGCAGGCCAAGCCCCACGTCTCACCTCTACTGGAGCAGATCCGGCTTTCTCCCACGGCAGATCTGAGCTCGGCGACTCGTCTCAAAGTAAGTCTCATTCGCGCCTCGTTAGCTGAATCCAGGGCCCTTTCCTTCTACGGAACAATCAGTTTGGATTATCCGCACCAATTACTCGAAACACTCGGTCCGGGATCTGAGGACGATGATGATGATGATGATGATTTGAGTCAACAGAAAGAAGCTGGTCACGATGATGGACAGGCATCCAAATTAGACGGACAATCCAATTTGCGCGAGAACGGTCGAAAGGCTTATGGATCGCCGCATAAGAATGCAAAATCGCCGAGCTCAACGAGGACCATCGACTTCAGCCAATCTTTTGAACTGTGAGTAGACCCTGCTGACCCTTCCACAGGCTTATTTTTGCAAGACATTTCAAAGAGCATGTGATCTTTTGATACAACAAAATCTGTGAGAAAACCATGAACTAATGATCGCTTTCATGTCCCACTCAAAGTACCAAAACGCAGTTGGGAATGATACTTCATAACCTTGCTTTTGACGTGACATTATGTAGAGTATTAAGTGAGTTGGAACACATCGACTTCTGCAAGTACACTTTTTCTCCTTTGAGTAATTATATTAATTAAGTAAGGAAAGACATCTTTAGGTTACTTGTCGGGACGAAAGAACCCCCCAGGAGTCATCACATATTGTCGAGATTAAGTACCTGATATTCTTAATTCAATGAAGATGGATAACACAAACAATAGCACACAAGCCCACGTTCTCGATAGATTAGAAACCTTTCCTATTAAGTTTTGATTCAGATGCATCGATAGATAGATATGTTTCTTAATGAATATTCTTTTTTTGTTCGCAAACCAACGTTAGTCGGTCATTTTTCTTTCCCTGTCAATTGCCGTTCGGGCATTTTTTTCTCATGGACTCTGGATATGCTTATTTTCACCACAAACTTAATCGTTTGTAGAACCTGCACGAAGTAAGAACAGGAGAAAATTGGAAAGAATCATGGAAAATCACAAAATATTTACTTTTGATTGGGCGTAAACACTTCATCAATTAACCCTCCAATGGCTTATGAAATACTCGTTATGGTACCGTGTTATTGAAAAAGGAGATTCCTCACATTTGCCTCGATTGATACCATTTTCGTACAAGTTTGGCTTTTAAGACAATCAGACACGAATTTTTGTAAGTGTAAGGCATGAGGAGCTGAAGTCTATGACTCTTGAGCCCTCCAACGCTTGAATGAATAATATATGGCTATGAACATACCCTCATGTTTTGATGAACGTCTAGAATGGGAGAAACATACTTGGCTTTGAGGAGCGCAAACCCAACAATGTAACGAACATTAGAGCTCAAAAACGACCAATGAATGAAGTTTCAAATCAGCCTGAATTCGCTTCAGGTTGACTTGAGCACTGAACATGGCGCTAAACGTATTTGTAGCAAATAAACACGTCCCCCATATCGCAACATGACTGCAGTCATCTCGAAATTAATTCCCAACACATTTGTTGGAAGCAGGGTGACGCCCCATTTCCAAGCTCAACTAGATATAACGGCTCCAAGGTACTAGTTGACGCAGGAGCAATGAAAAGTCACATCAAAGGGACTACGCCCTGACTTCTACCTTTTTGGTTTACTTTCTTGCATTTTTCATTTGTTTCAAATTGAGATATATATTTCCATATCAAGCTACGAATGTTCTAGTGTTATCCTGGACTATTTGTTGTCCAAAATGAGTTTGAAAAGGAAAGCCACAATATGTGAAATCAAGGGATAAATCCAAGGAGACAGAAGAAAACAGATGCGGCCCAAGCTTTTCAGAAACAATGAAAAATACCATTCTTGCTCACCAAATGCAAAGCTAAAGCTACGCGTTGCAAACCTTAAATTCCGCAAATAACAACTCCCTCACCAAAAACTTAGATGACGTCAAAGACGTATCGCTTTTGTTAACCAAGGTACATGCATGCTTATCCTTAAATCCATTGCAAATCGTGGATATGTGGCAAGACTAATGAAAGGTATCACCTTCCCTTTAGGCCTTTCTATAGTAAAGTGGAAGTGTGTCCATGCCAATGGCATTGATACATTTTTTCTCATAGAACCACTGACCTAAGAAGCTTCTATTCGCTGAAGAAAGGGTCACCTTTCCTTATCAAGATATCTTTGTAGAGGAGAACAATAAAGGTTGAAGAGCAATGCACTTCTTTGAAGGATCAATTTTTTCTTTCCTCTTTTAAGGGCACTGGCACTTGATGCATTACAAATCATTGAAATCCGTTTCTTGCACTTTCTTGAACCCCCGACTTCTTCTTATAGTACTCTTTTTCCTTGCATCTTTTCCACTCAATACTTGAGCCATGCCAATGGGTTTGGGTCACGATGATCCCTTTGGTTATCTCGTGCTCTTTTTCTTCTCTTGTCTATCCCTGAGGGGATCAGATAAAGAAAGATAGTCCAACCCAAAATTCCATCTAATATATCATCTTGCCTGTGTCTTCGTGTCTTTCGTTGGTCTTGCGTGGAACGCTATGGATAAATGCAGTACATCACTGTTGCGACCAAGTATTGATATTCTCTTTTGAAGTACCTTATTTTGAAGGCTCTTAATTACAATCCATTTTGAGGATCTTTTCCTTATTCAAGGAGTGACCTTTTTCCATTCTAAAGAACCAAAACCTATTCTGAAGAGGCGTGTTCCATTCTATGGGAAGATTCAAACGAAATTTTCCATAACAAAAGAGTCTCAGCTGTGTTGTGACAGAATGGGCTCTAGAGTGAATGAATGAGCCATATATCATTTTAAGGTCCATTGCGCTTGCAGTGGAACGAACAGCCTTGGAAATTAAGATGCAAACTTCCATTTTCAGACTCGTGGATCCGCTCAATAGCAAACATGTGACCATTCAACTCTGGCGGGACTTGGACGATTCCGTACTTGCCACGTACACTTTTCCCATTTGTGATCTGATGTGTCCCGTTCGCCAATCACATGACATCAATCTCAGTAAAACTGATAAGGAAGCAAATGGGCATGGGAACGGGGAGCAATCTCTTGGAATGGAACATGACGGAACATCGCTCAAGGTCAAGGTAAGTGTTTGTGAGCATGATGAGTTGACGTGGAACTGATTGGATCAGAGAAACCCCATAAGGTTGATCGAGCAATGGGCCCCTTATAGAACCGTCGAACAGTGTTTCAAGGTTGCTTATCATTGGAATATCCATTATGAGATATATGACTTTGGGGGGTTCCATTTCAGTTCCATTTCATCTGTGGTCCATCCAATCGGAAAGCGAATCCCTCTGGTCCACATCCACCTCCTCCTCCTGTTCCTCCTCCCACCTCCTCCTCGTCGTCATCGACCCCACCTCTACCAACATCCACACCAGACCCTTTGGTTTCCAATTCAATGGACACTGTGGCTAAGAGTGTGGTAACCAAGCAAGTGATGGGTCCAAAGGGCCGACTTCAGACTGCTTCCAATACCATCATATATCGACAAGATGGGGACGGAAAGAGCCGATCCAAGAATATTTCTCCCATTGGATCGCCAAATTCAGCCGGTAAGTTGAACAATCATTGCATATTCAAGTAAATTGGGAATTTTTTTTGCGGACTTCCTTACCGTTGCTGGGATTGGAATTCCAGCAGTTCAAGACGAGAAATTTATTCGGGAATTTTAGTCAAAAGCTTGTCCAAGTCTGACTTAAATCGTGCTACTGGATCAACGCCTACTTACGATATACATTCATATATTGAATCAATCGGGAACGGAAAAAAAGTTCCGTGTTTCCATGGTCATATCAAATGAGCTCTGAACCATTGGAACAACTAATGCCTAAAAATGAACAAGCGAATTTGATTTGCTTTTTACTTCTCCCGTTGAAGTGAAAGCTCTTGTTGCAATTTAAACCACAAAAAAATGGTTTGCCCCTTGGCATATGGAGTGATGTAGATTAGTTGATTGAATACAAAACCTTGGCAACCGTTAGTTCAAAATTCATGAATCATATGTTTGAATAGGCATAATAATCAGCTCACTGGAAGGATTTAAGCAAACTTTTTCCACCTACAATTACTGAACTTTGTGCAAGCAAGATAATTTTTTGGCTTGTCCAATTAGCTTTAATCTTTGGCAACAATGACGATTTAGCAGAGGGAACTTATTATCATAACATGGCTTTAAAATTTTCAAGTTGAAAATCTCAATTGTGGTTTTGATTGATTTGGTTTGAAATATTTCAACAAAACCTTGAAATTAGCACATTAAAAGCAGCCTTTAAGGTTATAAATACTCAATGTTCCAGGTAAAGGTACTCAAATCCAGTGTATTGTAATATTAATCTGCATGAAAGGGAAGCCTTTACATACAGATATTTTTCCGCTGATGTATTACAACTTACAGCTGTAGACAAAATATTGGTAAAGAAATTCAGTGTCCTTGCAACACGAAATGCGGATGTAAGGATGAAAAATGGGTGAAAATGACAAATTTTACTCTAATTCTAATGACCGCAGTCTACATTTCGAGAAATTCTAGGGTTCTCCCATGTGAGGAGACCTCACAAATTCTCGTCTAATTTAAACCATGATCATCGCTTTTCAATTGCTATCTTGCCCAACCAATTTGAAGGTAACATGTACTCACAAATGTAAGCAAAAGAGAACACAAAACCAGTGAGTACTGGTTTGAGATGATGGCATTGGGAGAGTGAAGTGCGCCTCTTCGATTATCCATGATGCGCACTGCACAGTCAACCTTATTTAAGAGTCCATGATGGATCATTTCTTCTACGATCAAGCCGGCAAATTAGATTTGAGGAACCCAAGCAAGCATGATCCATCCATCCAACCTACCAACCAACCGACCAACCGACCAACCATCCCACCCAACAAGCAAGCAAGCCCCCCTTCCTCCTCCCTCACAAGTTCCAAGCTTCCCGCTTCTGAGTTCTGTTTCTGTCCTTGAGATGGCTACACTGAGAGCCCAATACCGTCACAAAGTTTCTGGAACCTTTCTTCTTTTTTTTCGTCGGAACTGGTCTCTCTTCATTATCCACTGGAGTGGAAGAAGGAAAAAGACTTAAAGAATATCAACAGACAAAACAGGCCTGCTATGTGGGTCCCAACTCCCAAGTCTCCTTCCTTCTTTGGCCTGGCTGCTGGCCTCTTTGGTCTTCTTTCACGGAAAGCAAGAGGACGAAGAAGAAGATAGAAATGGACATTTCTAAGCTGGGATTGGGCAGATACTAGGAGATCGACAGCCAAGGAAAAGGCAGGGTGAGGACGATGGCGATTCTGTCATCTGTTTGCCAAAAAAGGCGAAAGTTCACCAAGTAGAAAAGTTTAACTTTCTGGCCAAATGGGGTGGTTGGGTAGATGGATCGACGAACCATCATCCTGGGGATCCTGGTAGTTGGGACGAGAAGGCCGCGTTGTTCTTGGCATGGTCCTCGTTTGGTTCTGCTGGAACTTTTCCATAATCATTGCTCTCAAGGTTCGTTATTGGCCGAGTCTCTGGCACAACCTGTTTTATTAAAGGCAAGAATATACCATTCGAGGTAGACTGCAAAGCCACAAATTGTGTCTGGCTTGAGAAACCAATCGTATCAAGTAACTAGGTAGGCAGGTTTAAAAGCGGATTTTTTCGATACAGCTCTCAGCCCTCATCGTTCCACTCTCTACCTATGAACACGACTTTCGAGGAGACCCTGAATGCTTTGCCTCCTTTCTCGGCTGGCAGTCATAGGGCATAAATCCCTTCCAATATTTCAAATTTGAAGTGCTCAAATGGCTCATCTTCTTCCCATCTTTTGCTTTTGTACTAGTCGACAACCCCGATGCGAGTGAGGAGAACTTTTCCCGCTTCCAAGTGGCTCAGATTGCCTTGAGCGACCTTGAGAAACTGCGCCAAAATCGAGGCTTCACAGCTGCCACCACCGTATTGAGGATTCGCTCCGTGCAGAAGGTAAGTGGAAGGGCTACGTAGTACTAGGGGATGGCACAATGGCCTTTTGAATTATTCACTACAATCTCTCGGGTTGAAAAAGAGATCCACTTTATTCACCAAAATCCCTGGGTGGACGAGTAGGAAGAGCCCAAAGCCAGCTCAAATGCTTGAAGGTTGAAGGTTGGAGGAGGAATGATGGGTGGTTGATGGGGCGGTGTTGGCTAATGAAATTCTTGCCTAATCCTAATGAACATTCTCGACGTTTTTTTCTTCTTCTTTTGTTCCAGCATGCTCTCTCGGCCGATTGCACTTCAAAATTTTCGGAAATGTCCTCTGAGGACACCAGCGAGAAGTCGTTAGATACGTCTACCAATGGAATAGAAGGTACATCCATACGTAAGCAATAAAAATATGACATCATCAATCGAGATAGAGTCCTACAATTGGGTTTAAACGAACTCCGTTATCGATATGACTCATGCATGCAAGATACTCCTATCATTCTTTGAGAAGCTCGACCATTCATTATCAATTTATCATATATGACTTCAAAGTACACGACCTGATGAATTGAAAAAAGAAGTTGAATCGAAATTTTCCTCCTTTGACTAATAGCTTAAAAAGGACCCCTTTGAAACGGGAAATGTCAATAAGGCCTCAAACAGGCATCTCAATGAATGAGGGCTGCTACAATGGGAGAGTTCTTCTTCATTCTTTATTTACTTCTCCGTTTCAGAGCTTGGCTTTAGTCACCCGATTGTCCCAAGAGAAAAGAAACGGAGACGACGATTTATCTCCAAAATCCGCAGGAAGTTCCGCAAACATCCCAAGTCCGCAAACAGGTGAGACTCACGTGTAAACCATCCTGACATACTTGCGAGGGAATAAGAGCTCTAGTTTAGAGACGTCTTTTGTGGCTTTCCGTATCAAAAAGGTTGCACTCTAGCAATCAAAAGGAATGGTGCAAAAAATGGAACTTGAAGAAAAAAACTTCAAGATCATCGAAATAAGCCTGCAAGTACCAATTTGGCCGTAAATGCATTTCTGGGCGTGAGGGGGAAACGAAGGGAATATTCAGCTAGCTCGTGCTCTCTCTCTCTCTCGGAGGAGGAGGAGGAGGAGGAGGAGGAGGAGGAGTGTGTGTGTCACTTTGAACAGAAAGGGTCTTGGCTTCCGTTTTCTCGACCCTTTTCCTCCTTTTCCTCGAAATTGGAGCCTTATGCGCGTCTGGATTCTTAAACTTTGAAGTACTCTCAATACCCAAGTACTCTCGTTGTGCTAAGCGACGTAATATGATCTACAAGAAGGGCTTATGTACACGCCAAGACAAAAGCCTCTTGACCTCTGGCCAGATGAGGCAAAGCACGACAACCCTTGGTTCTGGGAACAATTGGGCCGCCTGAATCTCTCACCATCCTTTCCTCATTTCAGCTCCCAAGACTCGACTGCTCCAGAAGTCTTGAATCCTCTGTCTCCGATTCAAAGACGAAGATATCGGGGTAGGCAGACCAAAAAGTCATCGTCTCCAGGTAATTAAGATATCTCTTGAGACACCCGGTAGCCCATGTACATGGCATATATTTGCCTTGGGTAACTAAATCGTGGCCGCCTGTATCTAATGTTGAATTTATGGTGGGGAATTATGTCGACTGGAGAAAGAACCGAGGTTTACCTTGAAATGAAATGCAAATTGGTTCGAGTCCATTACTGTTCCAACTTAGGTTCCAAGAGTGCTGTGATTCATTCCACATCTGATATGGTCTCCAAATCAGACACAAATTCCACCAAGTCATCCAAACATAAAAGTAAGGTCTCCTTGAACGAAGAGACCGAGGAGGATTATGCATCAGATTCTTCCATTGAGGCCGAGGCCACTCTTAATGCCTGGATGGGACCACTTTCTCTTAGTTGGCAGTCGTTATCTCGAGTCAAAGGTATAATTCAAGTTATTCCGCCCCTGACAATCCAATCTAAATGGGCCCATCTCTCATCTTGTTCTAGGCTCGACTTTGAACATTCCAAGTGCGGTGATCGAACCGGATGCCTCCTCGTTGAGCGAGGTCTCGGCGGGATCCGCTTCCTCTCAACAATTAGGCGGATCGGGATCCGGTCAGAATGGCGAATCCATCTTAGTTTTAGAGACCAAGGAACCACCAGGAATCATCCGGCATTATATCATCCCGCCAACGGTGGCCAAACGAGTTCGCTTGAAGAAACGGGGCACCAAGCTCCGAATTGCCAACAAGCATATATTTGCTACTCAGAAAATAAAAAGGTGTAGTATTTAAATAGCATATATGATATGAAAAGGTTTTGGATTCAGATGGAAACCGAGGCATGGAATTGACAATCGGCCATGTCAAAAACACTTGATATGGTCTCCAAGTGTCAGTTTAGATGCCAACCGATATTTTCGATCATCTGACGATCGAATAATCCAATAGGATTTCAAGTGCGCTTCTTACTTTGCAGTGGTTTACTATGTGACGTCTGTTCCCAAAAGATTGGAAACCGAATGGCCAAGAAGAAGGCCTTTGTGTGCCGAGATTGCTCACTGACCACTCACAAAACTTGTCATACCAAAATCGAATCGGATTGCTCAAAATCATCTTTACCCGAGATGGAACTGTAAGTCTGTCTTCCTTGCCCTATAAAGCTTATTCCGTTGAACTATTTCATATAACGATGCCTTTTCTCTTCTCCATTTCTTATCATATCATATGTTCAGACTTAGAGGTGAGTGATTATTGTGCATACTGTATCTATTTCTATTGAACTGGCTTTCCTTCCATCACACCATGGGCACACTTAATATGGTCGAAAATGAATGATCCTCGTGTTCCAAGGTTAATTGATTTTCTGTTCCAGGGAGCACATTGGTGTCCTAGTTACACCGAGTGACCTCATCAATCAAGAATGATGTCCAAGCGATGATGACGAAGCCGCTATCAAGAAGATGCTCACTCGACTTCCGTTGAACCTGGTTCCGCATTTATACACACACATACACACGCATACATACTACATACAACATATGATCGCAATTACCCACCTTACTACATTGAACCTTTCAGGCGGTTTCGATCTACCCGTTCCCACCGGAGCCGATATATTATTAATATAATTATCATTGTCATCATTATTATTATCATTACTATTACAGTTTATCTTGCAATAAATCAGTCCCCAAAAGCTGACCGTACAAGGTGTCTGAATGATTTATTTTTTTTTATCTAAGATCTAAGATACAACAATTTCAGCGAAAACCGATTGAACATATGGCCATAAGGGAAGGAGATAATTTCTTGGTATATTGTGATAATTTGCTAAGCAAAATGGAAATTCGTAACCGTGGTTGCGAGCGAGAACAATATGTTTCTATTTTTCGCCCTTATCCGTTAAACATACGTGTAAACCTTTTCGCAAATTTCAACCAGCTTTTATGCTCGTGTCAGTCCCTGAAACGGAAGCATATTTTGCCTATATCTAGTGATAAATAAAATATGATTCCCAGTTCTAGCTAGTTGCGATTGGCCCAAACGGATCGATAATCAAATTTTAATTGACGTCCTGAAGAGCAAAATGTTCCCTGAAATAGGCTTTTTTTTATTCTTCAAACAGATTTGATTTCTTTCAACAAAATTTCGAGATAAGTACCAAGATAAGATAAAGCAAGCATGACTGATCCAATTCAAAGAAAACATTCAGCCGACTCGATCATATTTCACTCTCGTTAATGGACAATTATCTCTAATCCGTATTGGCAAGTGGTAATTCCATGACAAGAATCGAAATATTTGTCGACGAAACAGTTGTTTGAAGTAGGCCTGAGGTGAGAGTCGAGTATTAGCGTCCCAAATATGAAAGGTTCCGGTAAAACCATTCTTGTAACTGGAGGAGCGGGATACATTGCCACCCATTGTATTGTGAAGCTATTGGACCAAGACTATGACATTGTGGCATTGGACAACTTCTCCAACAGTGTGCGAGGTAAGTGGCCTTAGCCAAGGATACCTGTAACTTAGGTAAGGGTCTCTCGGCCTAAGCCAAGGACACCAGACACCAAAGCTTTACAGCTCTATTATTCCTTGCCGCCTTTACTTACAAGTAATTTCTTGGATGCATGTGAGTGGAACATAAGTCTTTATCTGTACCCTTTGATAGGCCCACCCGGTGAGTTGCCGCCTAGTTTGAGCCGAATCCAAGAAATGACGGGAAAGACAATTACCTTCTACGAGGTTGACCTATGTGATAAAAGCAGCTTGAGAAATGCCATGGGAAAGGTAAGTGCTACCATGAATCTCAATAATGTTTCAAACAAGACTATTAAGCTATGACTGAATCCTTGATGCAGCATCTCTTTGATTGCATCATTCATTTCGGAGCCTTCAAATCCGTGTCCAACTCGTTCGTTCAATATCTTAAATATTATTCAAACAACGTGGTGGGCACTTGCAATCTCTTGGAGGTGAGTTACCTTATCTTCTTTAAAACATCAATATTACACTTGATGATGGTAAATCACTTTCTTCCCAGATTATGAATGAAATGAAGATTGAAAAGTTTGTCTATAGTTCTTCGTGCACGGTTTATGGCGTGCCTCAATTTTTACCATTGACCGAGAACCACCCTTTAGGCACACCCACTAGTCCTTATGGATTTACGAAGCTGGTCACTGAGGAGATGATGCGAGGGCTATCTATCTTCAATAAGGTAAGGTTTAATCATAAATGTTATTGCCTTGGGATTGACCTTCACGAAACAAAAAAAAAGTGATAGTTCAACAGGAAAACATTCGCCCTTGAATTCCAAACTAAGTGGTAGTAAAGATTCTGAAAGGACATCAGTGTCATGAACTGACAGTAGTTGAAGTTGTAAACCGTTGGGAGGGCCCCTAACAGGGCAAGCACATTTTTTAGGTTCTCCGGTATTTTGGGAATCACAATATTTTAAAAAAGTGAACGAACATATTTTATTACACATCTCGTGTCAATTCGCAATGATAGCACGATCAGTTCATACTTAGGATCTGGGATTCATCCTATTGCGATATTTTAATCCCGTTGGTGCCCATCCAAGTGGAATCATTGGCGAGGATCCCCTGGGCGTTCCTGGCAATCTCATGCCCTTCATTGCTCAAGTGGCCGTGGGTCGACGTGAAAAGCTGCAAATATTTGGTCAAGATTGGCCTACTCCCGATGGCACTTGCATAAGAGACTACATTCATGTCATGGACTTGGCTGAAGGCCACGTTAATGCTGTTAACAAAGTCCTTGAAAGCGGCTTCAGCGGTCTGAAAGCTTATAATCTAGCAAGAGGCAATGGTAAGAAATGATGGGGGGGAGTAATTGTTGGTATTGCTAATTGTCAGCCTTATTTGAACGAAATGGCAGGTGAATCGGTTTTGGACATTGTGAGAGCCTTCGAAAAGGCTTCGGGGAAACGTATCCCTTACGAGATTGCTAAGCGTCGACCCGGTGATGTGGCACAATTGTTCTCGGCGTGTGATTTGGCCAAAGAAGAGCTTGATTGGGAGGCCAAATTGACCTTGGATGACATGTGTAAGAAATCTATAACGATAGTTTAAAATTTCATATAACAAACATACTATCATTGAAGACTTTCTGCTGCTTCAAGGTCGTGATATGTGGACTTGGCAATCTCAAAATCCAAAGGGATATTTGACCCTGAAAAAAGATTGAATACCTTTGGCATTTGTTTTCTTATGTTCCAAGATCGAAATTGTATTCTGATTGAAAATATAACAAGTCAGAGCAATGAGTGAAGTATTTCTTACTGATTCGATTCAATGAACCGCTTTTTATGACCGACTAAGAATTGCTAATCCCAGCACCAGGTTAAGCGACTGGTTAAGCAACCAGGATTGCCATCTTTTCCAACTGCTTGAAGTTGTCAGCAAGAAATCGACCAAGTGTGTGGTCAAGAGGTTCTGCACCTTGGCAGCCTTGTAACCAACAAAGTTAAGATAGGAATCATCATTTAGGTAATTGTTGTCTCTTTGCCGGGGGAATCCGTGAAATATTGTAAGAAGGTTGTAATACTCCTTGGCGCTGGCGCTAGGTGATCCACGTCCTGGAAGAATGACTTAATGTGTATCTTATTTATTAGAGACAGGCCAGATACAATTGGGCTTAATTCTTTTAGGGGTAACCAAGGAAACCTTGATTATTCCCTTAAAAATCTCGGGTGGGACTTCATTGCTGAGGGAAAGACAGCTTTTTGTTGTATTCGTTACTTTTGTACATTGTGGGTCCTTGATCACCCAAATTGATGTCAAAAGTCGGTTCGTTCAGCTAATATCAAACAAAGCAATCCGAACAACCAATGGCCCAAAAATTATGGAAGGATGGAAGATAGTTCGAGTGGATTGTCTAGTGCTTATTGTCAATATCACTTGGTCACGTTGGTGATCAATTATAAGCTTAGATTTGCATTGACAAGTGTAAAGAAAGAACCAGTCATGATATTTGGTAAACTTCGTTTACGTTGCAGTAAAGTTGTTTGACAATGGACTCGCACGATTTAACCACAACAAAAACAAGGATGCCCCTAGCGGAGGTTGAGAGCATAAAGGGCATCCTCTAGAGCCTGGCTTTAAAAGAGTTGAGAACACTAATATCTTTCAATTGGAATTATTGATAAGTTTTTATCTTACAAGAATGCATTTATTGGCTGTTATTTGTAGAAATTATCATTTGAAATTGGCTTAAAAGCCTACAGCCAAACAAGCCCTGCTTCCGCCTTTGCCCGCCCAGCCTCCTGAAACTGCTCTGTTATGTTATGGAAGCACTTTTGTATTTAATTCAAAGACGTAACTCGGAAGTACGAGCGTTTAAAAAACTGACCTATGACTAGTTCGTACAAACCAGTTATTCAACGAAAATCAAGGAGGTTTAGGAACCGTTTTTGCACCTGCCAGCCCAGCCTATCACGGGCACGGGTTCAGGTCTTTAACGTCACTAGGCGGATCTTTCTTTAATAGGGACTTCACTTTGTTGAGGGCAAATGCTTGTGGGCATTGCCGTGACACTAGTCTCCTCTTGTATGGGAAGCTTGAGGATGGACTTTACTCGGATTCTCTTTTCCCTGGTCTTTGCTCCTCGTACAATTTTCTCGCACATGGGTCTTACTGAAGGTGTTTCTAACAAGGCCAAAGTTTTTCTCAGTTTTATAAACGATGGAATGTACTACACTATTTAAGTCCAGAGCAATTTCCTTTGGAGCAAGATTACCACGGATGAGTGCGAAAATTTGGTGATGGAACACTTGCTCGGATGTTTTGAGAGTTACTTCTGTTTTGTGTAGCTAATTGAAACCAAGTCCAACTCTTCGAACCTTTCTACAATTTGTAATCCTTTGAGTCCATATATTTGAAGAATGTTTCCATAACAAACATGTATGGTTTTTCCAGGTTGTGATGTGTGGACTAGGCCATCTCAAAACCAAAAGGCGGTTTTAGATTAATTTGTGTTTAATTGTTTATTTTAAAATTGTCAAACTCGCGAAACTATAAACCCCGTGATCACTGAACCTACCTACAGGGTTGATCCTGTTGCCTTTGGTGTTTGCGCTCATGAGAAAGGAACGACATTGAGATTGCTACCTGGATTAAAACTTGTCCAAAAATCCCCTTCCTGTCAGACATAGGAAAGAAATCACCCAGCCTGCATCAATACTTACGAAATCTTATTCCAACCCATCATTTCATTATCAAAAGTAACAACTAGCATTATAAAGTGGAAACCTGAGTCATAATTGATCCCAAGGTTTATGACGCATCCATTTCCTCGGAAAGTACTTTCCACACAATTGTTTCCTTGATCTATCCGGTTTGATAAAATGCACGAGCAGTTTGGTTTGGATTTTGCAAAACGTGCTTATGAACCAATTCCTTTCCTCTCACTGATCCGTCTACCAAATATGAGTACCTTGATCAATGTTAGTTTTCGCCTTAAAGAGCATCGTTCGAGTTTTATGCCATGTATCTAGACTGGTAGTACTCTTACTTCTCGAGCAGAGCTTTGGGGTTTGGAGTACGGACGAGGGCGGAGAGTCGAGTCGTTGGCCGACAAAAAGAGCGGGCGGCTTGGATGGGATCAACTTTGTGTTGTCACAATAGGAGGGCACTTCTCAGCCAGGTATACAGTACGTAAGGTCTGCTAGTCTTCATGCCATTGGGAAGGATCCCGGTGGCTTCTCCTTCCCATGCTTTAGGGCAGGAAAACTGTTAAAAGTCCCTTTCATACTTTGTTGTGGTCCGGCCTGTCCTGTTGGTAGCAAGGTATTCGAGCAAACTAACATCTTCCGAGATCGAAAGGTGCTCTATGTCGTGTTGAAGGTGGGTTCACCGACACAATTGCACAAGGAAACGCTTTCATCCCCTCCTCCTCAAAACACGAACTTGAAATCCGAGACGTGTTGCATTGCCGAAGGAAGCCAGACATTTCCATTCAACCCTCATCCCATTGGTGTCATTCGTCATGGCGCTCCAAGCGATCTCATCGTAGTGTAAAATCCTTCCAATCATGAAGAGAGTCACTGCCATCTTGGTGTTTTTAAGTGTCACGAGTATTTGGGGTGAAGCACCTTCATCATCAGTGGCCTCTTCGAATACTATTCAAGATGGCGAGCTCTCAAAGGCCGAGGAATCGGAGGCTCCATTGGTGGTGTCGAAATGTTGCCCCATTGGATCAGTCTTGATTGAATCCGCTTTGAGTGTGCGGACGTGCAAGAATCGCTCGGAAGTCAGTGAAGACACATCCAGACGTCCTCGATGGAGTCCTGTGTTCTTTGACCTCCAAACTGAAACGGAGGTCGAGAGGCCAGCCTCGTATTTGCTACAAACCGGGGTGCCAAAGTGTGCCATAGAGAACGGAGAGACTTTGGCCCCCATCTATCATCATGAGCACACTTTTGATGATATGATGCTGCTGATTAACGGATCTTTGGTCCATCAACTGTTTCATAAGACATCACTCTCACCCAGATATGTGTATTCTCCAGACAAATATTGTTTGGAAGACATGATAATTAGGCATAATGTCAGTGGATCAATTAGCAACGGAACCATTGAAGACTCTCTGATTGAATTTGGCTACATATGCGTAAAAAATGAGGTAGTCACAAAAGAAATGATGCACTGAAAACCCGCTCTCAATAATGATGTCATGATACTTTATCATAGGAGAACCTTCAGAGCATCGTGGATGATTTCATCTATCCATGTGGTTTGGCAGTGTCCATTTTGTGCCTGATTCTCACATTTCTGCTCTATTCCTTTCTCCCTCAATTGAGAGACCTTACTGGGAAGTTCATCTTGGCCATTTGTGCATTCTTATCCACTTGCTTGGCACTGATTTTGGTCGAGCATTTCGGATGGAAGGACACCAATGTCAACCGATTTGTCACAGGTAATATTCACTTTTGTATTGTATCTGAAGCTTTGTGTTAACTAACAAAGTGTTCCCACCTTCTTGTGTAGTGTTTCTCAAACATCTCAGCGTGGTGGCCATTTGGTTAGCCATTTTGTGTATGGGTCACCATGTGTGGAAGATTGTCAAGGCTAGAACGGTCTTCACCCGCGTTACAGATGGAACGAAGCTCTTCTTCTACACCATGTTTCTCATAGTGAGCTTGGTGGTCATCACACTCGTTGCTCTCACTTGTCACTACTTCATGGAAAGAGGGCGGAAACTCGATAACCAACCAATTGGTAAGAACAAATTTTCCGACCTTTATGATTACAACAGAGGATGGATCCCTGATCTACAATAGTAATATATAAAGGGTTTGAACATTATTTTCCCCTTCATCAAATAGAAAACCTGATCTTCCAATGAATTTGGCTCGGCTGCTTTGGCAACTTATGAAATATGGTTGATTTGGTATTCAATGAACCAAGTTTGTTAAACCTAAGTTATGTCTAAAAACGATTCTATTTTTGTTTGGGGCTTTGTTAGTATCAATCATTGTTATGGTTATGGTTCAAAGTGTTCGAAAAACAGAGAAGAATGAACTGCTGACAATGAGATTGCTTCGTTTTGATTGACTGGATCACTGAACCATGAACATGATTGGTCACTATATGGAAAAATATTTGGCTGGATTTTGTGTTGCTGTGTACAGGGTGTTTGTGCAAAAATGTCGGGTCTCCATGCTTCCAATTTATATTTTCTTTGACTTGGTACGAAGGCAAAAACATTTTAACAAAACGCGGAAAGGGTTTAAAACACATTTTTTTAATTGTTACCGCCGATGGCTACCTCAAAACGGGCCTAAAGGAGAAGCCAGCCCCAATAATGTCCCCCTCAAGTTACGGAGGACAACTTTGTGAGGGAGGTCTTGACATCAAGATGATAAAATTCAAACTTTTAGTTGGGTCCCATAAAAAAGATCAAAGGACAGAGGATAAATGAGGTAATGTTGATTTGTTGTGGGACACCATCGAGAGTTCTCTCACAGAAATATGGTCTCTCTCAAGGCATCTCCAACGAAGTTGTCCTCCGACTGACTTGAGGGGGGCTGTATTAGGGCTTGCTTTGAGGGAGTCATTAAGGCTAAGAGTTAGGTACAAAATGAAATAAAACTATCAATTCTCTATGTTTTACTTAAATGTCTTGGTCTCATTATTGATTGCTACCAAGTGATAACGAATCATCAAATTGTAAATCAGAGAAATGAAAACGCACACTTTTATCCAAACACCTTGTAAGGGAAAGCAATATTCATGTAGTTGGAAATTACATGAATTCTCTCTTTACCTTATGAAACATTTTGGAAAGCCGTAGAATACAGACAAAATTCATACATAATATACGTTTTACAATTTGGGCGTGTACATACTCGTAAACATATTTTTACTATTTCGTGTCTTTTTTGTTGATTGAAATTGGCTTTGATATCATTTATCGAATTTATTTCCTTTAAAGATACCGTTTGATGTTAAGTGTTCTGGGAACATCCTAAAAAAGAGCAAAAAAAAGCGAGATTTATTCATTTCACTTCACTTTTATCTAAACATATTATTTGATCGACCAACGAATTAGAGTTGGCTGATCTGGCTAACCCTCGAATATAAGGTTGATCGGGGATTTTAGTCAAAAACTAGTCCAAGTATGACTTAAATCCTGCTACTGGATCAACGCCTACATAAGCCCTGCGAATATTTGAGGGCAGCAAATTGAACAATGAAGGCGCCCGAGAAAGAAGAGAGTTGGACTTCAATGTTTTAACTAGCCTGGATTCTCGAAGGCTTGAAGGTGCTCTCAAAACGCACATTAAGCCTATACGGTCACTACAATTGACCCTAAATCCTGGGTTGGGACAAAGCTCATGAATGCTTTTGAAAACGGACAGTGTTAGGTACCTTTCGTACCTTCTCTGAACACTGTACAATCCCAACTTTTTTAGTCTCTTCCAATACGAGAGCTCTCTCATGCCTGTGATGTTCCTAGTGAAACATCTTTGGACTGGTTCGACCTTTTGCAAACCTTCTGAACTCATTGGAGCCCCAATGGGGGAAGCATATTCAAGATGTGGTTGAACAATCAACTTGTAGAGAGTTAGCATTGTGACACTACCTCTGGACTGATACGTGCAAGATGTATATCCAACCACATGTTTGAAAAGCTTTCCCAACTTTCAACTGGATATGCTCATCAAACTGTCCATGATTTTAAAGGACTACTCCTAAATCTTTCACAGATGAAACCTGTTCAATATATTTACCTCCATTATCTATGACTGAAGTATTCAAAGGAGTTGACCCGAAGGTCATTGAGGGGAATTTCATTCCGTTCAACGCCATGTTGCTCTCAGTAACCCAACAGTTGATTTTCTCTAGGTCCTTTGCAAGGCTAGTGCAATCTTGGCCATTCCTACGAGCACAAGAAGAGGAACTGGCAGTAATACTAAGTTTTTGAAGAGGGGCAACGAATTATATAAGAAGGAGGGGCACTAGGATGGATCCCTGGGGGACACCTGACTTGACATCATGTCTGTCATTAAGGGATCCCTTCACCTTAACAATTTGCTTTCTATCATGAATGAAGCTTCTTATTCATTTGAGTTATTATTCATTTTATTCATTTATTCCTTGAATGCCAATGGCATGAAGTTTACTCAATAAAAGGCCATGATTTACTTTATCAAAAGCCTTGGCAAAGTCAAGATAGACAATATCAACTGAATCGTCTCTCTAGAGTTCCTCAATAGTCGGTTGTTTATGCTCAGTTTGTTGAGTAATGAGTAACTGTACTTAAATGCGCTCGGAACCCATGATGGCTAGGACGAAACTCATCATGGACTTAAAGAATTTATACAAGTTTGAACATCATGACTTTCTCAAGCACCTCCGCAATAGTTGAAGTGAGAGAAATCGGGGAAACCTTTGCAAATTGCAACAACGTGAGCCAACTGTAGAGAAGAGGGTAACTTGCCCTGATCCAAGATGCAATGCATCAAGTACGAGGAAATAGGAGCAATAACCCGTGAGCATCTCATCAGAAAGTGAGATGTCACACCATCAGGACCAGGAGAGCTCAAAGCCATCAGGTTCCTATATTTGTATCTTGAGATTGATTAACAAACCGGAAAGCGCTATTCTTTGCGATGAATATATCCCGTACTAAAATAGTAGATTTTCAAAAGAGTCTTTAATTGAGTAAACTCCGATTATAAGTTTCCAAATATTGAATGCGAGCTAGTGACTGAGCTCATAGGTACATATTCTGTGGCAGAGAGTACTGAAAAACAATAACAAAAAGGCCCCTTCATCTCGGCTATTTTATTCAATTTGATCAAAATTTGAGCTCGTTTAAAAGTTACACAATTTGTTTGGAGGTTGGGAAAACCAAACCTTGAGACCATCTTTCTTTCAAAAACATGTCAGTATTTTAACGATCCAAAGCAGGCTATTGTTAAAAATTGCGGTTTTCCAGAGTCTAGAGTACGCACTCGACCAAATATCCCTAGTTTGGTCTTTAGTCTACAGTACATACTGTGTCTACGTGGCCTCCAACTCTTAGAACCAAACGGCTATGCTTGCGATGCGTGTGAACCTGGTTCAAATTTGAGAGCATTTTTTTCCAATTAAGGAACTCTGTAAAGCTTCTCGTCGGCGCTCACTCATCGCTCGTCCACAAACAATAGAGAAAAAGTGAACCTTAGTTTGTTCCCACATATCACCGTGACACATCACGATGGATCGTCCATCCAATTCAACACCAGTTCAGGCTCCTTTTGTCTCGATCTTGCAAACCATTCCAAGTTCGTTCCAAACCGTTGTTGGTATCATCTTGGGTTTGATTCTCGTCATGGGATTGTATCTCCATAAGCAGTTGTGTCAGAACCTGTGGCAAAAAGCGCACAACCGACCGATCAACCGCCTTCTCCTCATTGGTTACGTGCTAAACATGCCCAGTATGATCACTTTGAGTTTTCAAGTGTTCCTCCTTTTGATCCAAGACAGTCCCATGGCTTTCTTACCCCCGGGCTTCACTCGCTTCTTCTTGGTCTTGGAAGTTATCACTCGTTTCAATATGGGATTTGAAAAGATAGCGGGCAGTTCAGTGGCCATTTACCGGTAAGAGCATGCGTTCTTAATAAAGAAGATCCTATTGTTCCAACATTGAGTTTCTTCAGGTCTTCCTACATTCTATGCCATAAAACGGTCAAGTACAGAATTGGCGAGGAACGACTTCTCGTAGTTCTGTTCCTATTGGCTTTCTCCGTGGGTCTGGGTTTCGGCATCGTCACCACAATGGTTGATGTCTATGGCAATGACTACCATGGCATGCTCTTCTATCACCTCTTTGTTCAAAGACCTATGATTGGCCTTCAAGGCCCCAAGCGAGTTTGGCTACCCATCAGGATCTTTGGGGCTCTGGCAGTGATTTGTAATGCGGGGGAGTTCGTCTCTTACTTGTGGATCTACTTGTTCCAACTTCATCGGGAAAACGCCCTAATTTCCACGGCCAATGGTCGAACCATCATTCAAAGAAGGCGACGGAAAAATGCCATTCAAGCTTCCGGCCAATTGGCCTGTCTCTTGATTCGAGTCTCGTCAACATTTTGTGCCATTCTCAGTTTTTCTATGCTGCGAAAGGTCACGCCCACTGATATCATGCTTGTCCAACTGTTTCTTTGGCCAGCCGTGAACTTTGGCCTGATCCCACTGATTCAAGTAGCCTGTTCGGCTGAAATGAGAAAAAATATTTTGAGGATCTCTTGAGGATTTTGAAAAGGTTTCTTTTGAAGGTAATCTGAGTGGGGCTTGGAAGTCACGTTGAGTGTTCGTAATATTTGATTGATTTGTACTTTACTGCGATATGAAGTTTCATAAATTCTACCCTTGCTTCCAGGTTGGGCCACCTTCTTAGCGTTTTATATTCCCGCTTCAGTTCTTCTTCTGGTCAGCCTTTATTACTACAGGACCTCTCAAAGAAGAATCGTGAAGCAAATTGCCTACAACAGAGGAATGCAACACTTCCAAGTCAAGTAAGCCATAATCTAAGAACAATAGGCTGATATTTGACATGAACTTAATAAGTATCTTCGTTTCAGTTTTGATCTGTTCACTAAGTTTTTGCTGGTCATTGGGATTTGGTGGATGTTTTTTCTACTTGCTCTCTTTGAAATCGAGGCACTCGTCTACATTTCGAAAGTCTTCAATGTCATCGAAGGACCTCTTATTTTCTGCATTGCAATGTGCAGAACCAGAGTTGCCTTTTTGTTTAAAAGGTACGTCTTGTATTCAAATTGTGAAAGGTGTCATTTTAAACATGAAAAACTCTATTGCAATATGTGACCGGGGCATTTAATTGACTATGAAAAACTGCTCTCTGCAATGTCTGTTGGACTCAGAGTTTCCACTCAACAAGTACAGGGTTGGGAGTTAAAGCGGTGCCACTTTAAACCTGAACTTTTTGAGAATCAAACAACACAACTTTTGGTAACTGCACAAGGTTCATTTTTATTTACATATGTCGTCCCCACTAACACATGAATATCCCCCTGTCTTATTTACTACAACGATTACAACGAGGTTTTCAATGGTTACAGACGAGCATCTGCACGACATCGTCAAGAATTTTGATCTAGAAAACAAGGGGGGTTATGCTTGAAGAAAAGAGAGGCTACATATCCTTGGTCCAAAAGTGATCGAATTTAGCATTTCTTTTTTTTGTATTTGGGGTGCTAGGGTCGGAGGGGTAACCTCGCCCGGCCAGCGAAGCTAGCCATCACATCATCCGTATAAAGTTCCGATAGGCAGTGTCGTAGTCCGTATCAGATTGTTTCTCCGTCTGTGGGTGTGGTTAGCGTCTAAAAGTTTCCTTGAGAAAGGTCGGGGAGGAGAATCGAACCGGGGACCTCTCTCATGTTAAGAAACTGCGCTAACCACTACACCACGTCTCCTCCTTGCTTTGATCATTTGGTTTTGATCATTTGGTTTTGATCATGGGGAAATTGGAGCACTGACCTCGTTATGAAAACCAGTTTTTGGCAATTGGATGATTCTTATGCTTGTACGAGGTATTTAAATGCCTCTAGAAAATTTCTTGTTTCTGTCGATGACCTTGGGCATTTTTGCGAGATTACTGATAATTTCTTTAAAAAAGCATCTTCTCTCTTTGTGATGTCTTTCACTATGAAATATTAGGTCTTATGTTGCAACTATGTTATGGTCCAACCCTGTACAGCATAAAGTAATGATCTAATAATTATCTTTCAGCCATACATGACTTACATAAGTTCAGTATTCTAACGCATCGTGGATTTCGATTTAGTAAGCCGAAAATCAAACGTACAACGGAAACAAATTTTAAGCAGAATGTTGAATTCTGAAACCACTTAAAAGGATCGTATATTGAGACAGCTTTGTAAAAGCATTTATCTTTTAACGTAATTGCTAGTTAAAATTCGTTGAATCTCATGACAATACGTTATTACCTCCTCTTATAATACCAAGTAACATGATCTTCAACTTCATGATAATTGATCAATATTCGTCGAGTAAGTTAAGATCAAATGCATTCTCTTTCCAGATACTTTTGCTACGACTGGTGCTGTTTTGGATGCTGCAAGAGTGAAGACTTTTTGGATGGAGGGGATTGCAAAGAGCTCTCGATAATCGACACGTTGCGAAATCGAGACGAGAGCGATGAGAATTGCTTGCCTAGTACGTCGCTCTTGCCATCTCCATTCCCCTCGAGCAACAATCGCGAATTGAGCAAGTCCTTGTTCAATGTTCGTCATCAAGCTGGCGAGGTTCCGCCGCCAGCCGACCCAGATATGCCCGTGGGACGGGTTAAACGCCTACTAAAGTCTAATAGTCTCACTGCCATCGCCAATATCAATTTTGGTTGGAGGAAAGAGACGTCCGTATGAACCACGCTATCAAGACGATATTTAACCCTTACGTACTTCATTATATTCTCATGAATGGATTTCTCAATGAACAAAATGGCTCTCAACAAAGAATCACCGCAGCTCATTGATCGATAATCACGCAACCTTACGCCGAAATCTGGAAGTTTCCAGCCTTTGCGATGGGTGAGGATCGTGAGGATTTTTTCCCTCTCAAGGGCTTCTCCTTTCACAGGGGCCCTAAACTATGATCAAAAACAATTTCAAGCACATTTACTGACCTACTCATGCTCTCAAAATCATCTCACTCTAGCATTTGAAACAAATTTGAAAAACAACAACAATAACTAATGATCCCTGATGCTTAATTCCCAATCCCCGTGTTTATTTAGCAACCCTGAGCCGCGTGAAAGGACACAAGAAAGAGCCTTTCTCGAATGCCTACCCAAAATCTAGGGCAAAGTCTCCGTCGAGAAGAATTGAGAGGGGAGATGAGGGAGGGGGAAAAGAAAGTACGCAAAGGCACGAGGTTACATGAGACTCATTTCGATACAATCGACGTGTGACCAGGAACAAAATACCCGACAAACCACGGTATTGGACTATCCAATAACATCATTGAGTTCAAATCAATTTCATTTGTGTTTTCCTCAGTGTGTATAACGACCTAAAAGAGAGTTGACTTCGTTGAATACTCTGACAAATTTGGTGTCTTGTAGCGTTGATCTCTGGTCACCTGATCCCCACGAGGCCTTTCACAAGGCTGATTTTCTGAGGGACCTTGTTTAGTGACTTTGGGTCGTATGAGTGCCCGGAATTCCAACCATCAGAGCAATACCGATCCGCCTCCTCCCCATTGTTCATCATGAATTTGGCACGAGTGTTTTAATACGGACATGGTATTGAATGAGGTTCCTGGTGGTTTTACTCGTTTTGGAACATACCTTGCTCCAACAACAACTATAGCAAAAATATCATCATTATTTTTGTTGTGGTAGTGATGACTGCTGCCAACATTACGAAGAACCTTTCGGACTGCAGCCTTTCCGATATGGTGATCACATCCCAGTACCAATACAACGTTTGCATTGATTTGCAAAACAGGTTCGAAAAACTTCTCTCAAACATTTGTTCCACTTAAGTCCCAAGAGCTGACCAAGAATCGATACAATTGTGGTTGTGTACTCTAAGGGCTCTACTCACGAGCTCACGGAAAAGTTTGCTGTGAGAAGGGGATATGTTTTATTCCTCCAAATGAAGACAATAAAACATCGACATGAAACGTTTTTCTTGTCGATTAGAAAAGGTCGTCGGTATTGTGAGAAAAACTTTGGAGGCAGTATAGGATTGCGACAGTTGGTGAGGCAAATTATGGCGTTGCTCCATGAAACTGAACAATTTGTGCGTGTTCGTACTTAGAATTTGACTGAGGAAATTTGACAGAAAGGCAAGAAAGTCGATGTCTCTCTGTTAGAATATTAAAACGATCGACTGATCTCTTTTTAGAAGACTAGCAAGTGAAGTTCTTTTACCGTTATCGGCCTTCGGATTTCACAAGCGATACATACAGTATATCATGCAGTACTAATGTATTTTCAAGCAGAGTTTTTTTTTAACAAGGAATTATATCATTTTCGTAAGATAGAAAGTTTGCTTTTGTCCTCTGAGCTCGAAGTTGCAAGTTCTTTCAATTAATAATTTGATTGCTGAAAAGCCTTTTGTATTCAGTTTGGGAAAAATTAAATGACCTATTTGACGTTCATGGTACTGTTGCTCTCACCACGGAACTTAAGTTATTTTCTTAATAATTTACAGATATTATCTTTAGTTCGCAATGAAAATTGAACCACGATCGAGTAGTTATGTATTTTCAACCGGATTTTTTTTAATAACAACAGAGAATTACATTATTTTCGCAAGAGACAAAGATACTGAGCTTAGAGGGCAAGTCAAAATGAACACCTTTTTACCGCGTTTTTGATATCTGACATTCTCAGAAGGTGCCAGAACGTCACAAAAGGTGAAGATTTTGTTCATTTTGGAACAATTCTTCAATGGGGGTAATTTTGTTTTCCACGGCGTTTAGAGTAGTAAGACATCAAGAAAGTCGGCCTTTTCGGGCCATCAAATTTGAATTGATGGGCAGAAATGTTCAAGATTATGGCCATGTCAAGTGTACAAAATCCAAATTAAGATGAACGTCACACAAAAAGAATGATAACCATTGCAAGAGCAATATCATTTCATGATAAAAAGGGTTGTCTAAATAAATGAAAACGCATCATTATTCACTTTTCCCATCTTTTGCATTACCTGCAATGTTTTGAGTATTTTGCATATTTTTGCAATTTTCATCATTTTGGCTCAAAAACTCGTGTTTTTTCCATTTATTTTTCCCTTTTCCTTGAAAATATAAAAATACTGAAAAAAATTCACCATTTCATAACATTTGCTCATTTTGGTTTCAAATGACTTTCGAAATGGGTTGATTAACTTGCTTTTTGACTACTGCATCCATTCAAGATTTCGCCTTTCTTCAGCTTTCAAAAGCAAACTGCTCTAAATACTTTTTTACAGTACGGGGCCAAAGTATCTAGTGAAGGAAACATTTATTTCTGTTCCTATGATATGCTTACTTGTAACCACAACACAGTTGATGCAGGACTTATGAACAAATGTTTTGCCTTGACGCAAGCTCCTTCTGTTCAAAGCACATAAAGTATTAAGAGTTCATTTAGTGACCTAGTATGCTTTTGTCTCTTTGGCTTTGGCTACGTGCTGATCTTTAAGCATGAAATAAGGCCTGCTATAATCGTTCAGTAGAGTGGAGTGCTGAAAGAGAAAGTTTGTACACCCATTTTTTGACATATTCTTGAATTTTAGCTTACCATGTCATTTTGTTGCTTCATCATTTTACTATTGGCTTTTTTAAAAGAGTAAATTTTCAGCAGAAATGTCGACTATTTTTTGCACTTTTCGCCCTTTTTGTTGCATTTTTAATTGCATTTTTTGCTAATTTAATTTGCATTATTTGAACAGCCCTGGTGATTATGGGTACTCAAGTAATACTTTTTCCCCCGAAACATTGCAAGCTAAATTTGGCCTGTGGAAATGAGCTCCTTGTTTATAAGTGACTCAATAAATACTTTCCAGCCAATCGTAAAGATATTGCCATGAAGTGTAGCGTTTTGTTTCCTTTGCGCTAATGAGAACTCTAATCACGAAAGTTATCGGCAAATTAACTGCATGCTTCCTATTATCTTAACCATGCAAAACGCTGGTTTGACCAATCTTTCTACTTTACATAGTGCAACGTCACTTTAGATGCTATAAAAGCACTCATTTGTTGTAAGAAACAACATTCGAATTCAAACTTTCTTATAGTGCAAAGAGTTTAAGACAATCGAAGTTCATCCGCATCTGGTTATAATGCAATTGAGGTAGGTACAGTTTTTT
>NC_081446.1:10817456-10888856 GCF_007210705.1 Tigriopus californicus
AATAATGCAATTGAGGTAGGTACAGTTTTTTTTCGGTACACTTTCAGTACGAACATTTGACTGGACATATTTTCTTGCTCACAGCTTTTTCAATCTGACTTTCAAGTGCTTCATTATCAACGACCCCCGTCAGAGTTGTTTTGTTAATGCATTGCCGAGTTGAATGAGTGTAAAGCTGTTCTTCAGTTGACCATGTCTTTGTTTAGTGACAAGTTCAGGTTTACCATACGCTCTTATTGCGATAAGGTCACGAGGAAATTTACCAGCCAAAACAACTTGAGTCAGATTGATCTTGGTATTGAAATGGAAATGGTGCCTCAAGGTGATGATGACTCTTCGAGATCCCATTTGGAATGGATTCGTCGAAAAAGTGCTTTCGAGCCCATTCTTTTGGCGGACGAAGAGGTTGATTCCGACCAAGAAAAGGAGTAAGCTAAGTGATTGATAAAAATGGTAAAATAAGTTATGAACCTGGGTGCAAAATGAGGGCCAAAACAAAGATTTACTTCTGTTTTCTTGTCTTAACCTCATGGTAACTTTCCTATTTGTCAAGGCTAGCGCTACTTGACCTCTGACCATGGACGTTTTTACCAAGTGTCCAAAGATGATAAAGACGAAGATTGTCCTTTCACCCTTTACTTAACCCAATTGATCTAACTGAAGTGTTACAAACGACACGTTCACCAATGTCAGCATAACAAAGCTCTGCTTCAAAAGTTGTGTTTCTTCAAACCTCAGTTCAAACGAGTGTATTACGTGAACAATTTATCCCGTTTGTAAAGATACCCGGGGGGGGGGGGACTTTTTCATTTATTTGACTCTTCTTTATTGACAGCTCGTAAACGTGGGCTTAGAGAAAAGACAGCACGATCAGTTTTACTCAACTTACTCAACTAATGTCCTTCTTGGTACCGTCCTGACCTTGGCTCAAATCTCTTTGGCAGGATGCGTTAAATATCGTCAGATTGTTCAAGCCTCTAGGAGCGACGAGGGAGAAATCATTCATGAATATGCAAGTTAACCAAGCAATATTGCAGTAAAAGAGACAAGCTTGTTGTAAAAAGCACATCTGGTAGGGTCGAGAGTTGCTCCATGTTGTTCTATTCCGTTCCTTTTTGTATCTGGCTATTTTACTCCTGGTGTTCCAATTGCGCTCCCGCAATGTTGAGTTCCATGGTATTCAATTGTCAAACACAGGGTTACAGGTTTTCAAAAGTTCCATACCAAATCTTCGTCAGAATATGTTTCTAATGCCATTGGGGAAAGCTTCATAATCATAGGGAAATTCCCGAACCGAATTCCAAAAAGAATCGGATAGTTATTCTCTGACCACGGTATTCTCTACGTATTACACAATTTTAGTAGTAGATAGTTGGACTATGAAAGTTCTTCATGTGTACCGTATAAATTTTTGGAACAGAAGAATTTCAATGAATAGGGATTTGAATGGAAGGTCATTGCTGGAAAAGAGTATTTTCCCAGACATTTTCTCGCCACCCTGGCGAGAGGTCCATTTAAGGCCTCTGGGTGTTCCCAGTGTTCCAGATCCTGTTTGAGGTTGGTTCGCCGGCGAAAAGCCGAGAGAACCAACTAACCAAGCAAGTTGTGAAGGCCGAAGGAGTGTGAGGCGCGAGAGGAGCTCTTCGAACGAACAGAGAGCACGAAGCAGGACTTGTAGTAGTCAAGGATTGCACGATCAGCTAGCTCACCACACCTTGGAATTTGGCACAAAATTGCAGTTTTCCCTTGCCTCACCAAGACACCGGAGTCGAAGAGCAAACCAGGGTGGAGTCAGTTTCATCTCAGTATGTAAAGTGGAACCACATCACAGTCCAACTACTACTACTAAAACTACTACTACTTCTACTACTTCCATGATGATATAGCATTGAGTTCGTCTCCCAGCCATATTAGTGCCTCCAAACTCACACTACTCCTTACTACCTACTTTTTTGTGATTCCCACCAAAATAAAGAGTCTTCAGTTAGATCGAGTCTCTAGAACCAGTAATCTCTATGGTTCCACTGGCAAGCACAACTACATCCAACCCCTTCATGGCATCTCGTTCCATATCAACGTCTTCCACCACTAACTATGATGAGATCACCGCCAATCTCTGCTATTTTTGCAGCACAAATGGAAACCAACAAACCAACTTTGCCAATGTCGAAGATATGCTCTTCGAGGTCTTCTGCTCCGAGGATTCGGATTCCATCGATGGCATTGCTATCGGACACTTCCTCAAGGTAAGATCAAAGGCTTCTTTGGTTTAAGGCCATACGCCAAAAAGAGATTCAGCCTGAAGATTTGGGGCTAGTAAATAGACACGGTTATTCGTAAGCGTTTAAGACAGACAGGCGACAACACTTTACACGTGCGAAAGGCTGTACCTCGTTCAAAGTATTCTCAATTCTAAGCTCATTTTGGAAAACACAATCAAAGGAATTCATACCATTTATTAAACTTTATACTAAAAGCCATCTCGCCTATCAACAACAATCGACTGAGATTACTTAGTTCGAAGGACGTTTGGGCAATTAACAAGGGTCTTCAAACTCAAGTCGAGTCTTCGTTTCGAGTGAAGGGCTTTGACAGGCCATTCTTTCGGTTTAAGAGCATCTCGGACGCAGCAAGTTTTCTGCACATTTTTGCCAACTTCATCCCTTCGTGTTGGGTGTCTTCCTTGCAATAGAGAGGCCTCCAAACGAGATCTGAGCCATAAAACGAAAAGAGCCCATTGGTATTCTGGAGGAACTGCAATCCTAAAGTCTAAAAAGAGTCGGAGTCGTTGGTTGGATGAGCGAGGACTTTGACAACCAAAGAGGGGTTTGTTGGTGCTTGGCCCGCCCAGTTGCTTGATTTTCGAACTGCATTTTCAATCCGAGCACAAAGAAGTACTCCTTTGAAATGGTTTGCTTTGCTATAGCTAATATTAATATACTTGAATCAGGGCTATAGGCTTGCAAGTTTTAATTTAGAGCGAAAAGGCCGTAATAATGGCCACTGCCAAGGCTTTTCAGCTGAGATCTAATGAACATCGAATTCGACCTCGGCTTCAATGCACGATATTGTGGGCCTTTTTTGAAGGTCAATGCCTGAACTCCGAGAACAAAAGAAACCTTAAACAAGTTTTCACTCCCGAGATTGGCAGGGTTTCCTCGTGAGAAAGCGAGGGAGAAAAATGCTGCATGGAAATGGCCTTCTTTTATTCAATCTATGGTCCCTTAACCTTGCCTAATCAAGTGAGCCTTATCTGACTCCAAGAACTGCCAAGTATTAGCTTACGAACCCACACGCATACTGTAGATAATCTGACCTTGACATTCTTCATCATATCGAGATCAAAGGATTGGAACAAAATTTCGAAAATCAGAGCCGGAAATTTTATTTTCGTACGTATTGAAACGTCAAAAAAAACACTGGGATATAAATGTCAATGCAAGGGTCCAATGCATTCGAAAATAGGGATTCCATGCCATGGCTCGAATCATTAAGAGACGAGGTTATGCCATTGGGCTTCTATCAAGGTCACCCTACGTAGACGGGAAACCACTTTGGTTGAGCAAATACAAATTAACCTGTTCAGAAAGGACGGAATTAATGAATAAGTTGACATATTAATCTACTGCAGATACACTCCGCCTTTCTGCGAAGAATAAAAGGTCGACAAATAGTCATCTGATTGCGATGACAGCCTTCAAATTTCAAACCTCATGTTTGAAGATCAATGTTGGGGAATAACGTTGTCCGACCCAGTTTTGGTATGGATTTCATTGTAATGCCATAGAATCATGAGTCCAGACCGAGGTCACACTAATACTAGAGGAACGTCCTGAAAGCCGTTCACGTTATTGGAACTAGATCGACCATAAACCAGCTGTCTGTGTTTACCAATAATTGCGTCTATTTCGCTCGTCGATCCCTGAAGGAACGATAATAACAACACCAGCAATGAGAACCACTCCAAGTGGTTACGGCCGATAAGTATAGAGGTCCCTTTCTAATCTCAAAGACTGTTAATCCCCAAAGGCTAGACTGGTTCCCAAAGTGACCTGGCCAGGCTGCGATAAAGTCAACTGCAATTGTTCCACAAGTCGTGTTTTTCATCCTCTGATTGATGAACTCATTTACAGGCATTGGAATCCACTGGGCTTCGACGATCCGATCCGCGTCTGAAAGAGATGATCCAAAACTTGGAGAAGTTCCAAGCTAAGGATGAAACTAACGACTTTCATAAGATTGTGATTGATCGAAAGGAATTCAAAGAGTAAGTTCTTTCATTATTAACCTGTCTGCATTCGGAACGACGGATGGAGAGAAAGCTACACTAAATCCAAAGAAACCCGACCTCGGTGGTTCGTTTGGTTTTGTTCCAATCTCGGTTCCAAATCAACAATTCTCATGGGATGTCGGTCTCAGAATTCATTCATGAATCAGAGTATCACAGCCATGAAGAAGATACATCAACACGGGATTCCAATCAAAACTTGTCGTCTCATTGGCACCAATAACTTTCCAGAATCATCATCAGTAACATCGTACTCATCTCAAGGGCCCTCAGACGGCAATTCATCATCCCTGATTTTGAGGACTTTACTCGATACTTTGACGAGTTCTACCACAAGGCCAAAGAAATCACAACTGGCAAGGTGAGTCTCAATTGAGAGTGGTTACATATTTCACAGAAGGCAATCACCTCATTGACATATTGTTACGTTCAAGGTGGCAGATTATATCCCGGTGTTGGCCAAACAAGACCCCAACATTTTTGGCGTGTCCCTCTGCACAATTGATGGTCAAAGATATTCCCTGGGCGATGCTCAATATCCATTCACTCTCCAGTCGTGTTGGTAAGGCCATCTAAAATGGGGTCCTCCCCCCCCCCCAATGAATGATTTAGTAATGGCTTCATAAAACATGAAGGGCAGTTTGGCCCACAAACGTTGGCCTTTGGAGGGCATACATGTATCCAGAATTGCGAGCCTGAACTGCTAATCCATAAACTGAAAATCAGTCAGTAGACTAGCTAAAAAATCCATGTTTTTTTTGTAACACGCCATTGACGACAAAATTTGGCAAAAATAAGATCATTATTACTCGTGACACTAGCAATTTTCTGCATCGTTTGGCTTTTTCAGGGCCACAAGAATCGTTTTTATTCCTCTATAAAATAAATGTGCAAGGGACAATCCTGTCATTTCCAAACTTTGGCCACAAACTGAACATTCAAAGTGCCGGGACAGAAAAAGAGGGGCTCTCATGAAGCTTAATTTAAGGGCGATGAATGACCTTGGCAATGGTCTTATCACGCGATCCAAACAGCAAGGCCGTAACGGCAGAACGAACGTAAAACCTTTGAAAGGCCGGTTTCTAGGAACCAATATGGCCTTAAAGGCCTTTGCAATGACGTAGAGAGATAATGTAAGGAATTGAAAAACAAGAAATCCCTTGGTAATGACACAGTTTGTGACCTTTGTTGTTTTGACATACATATCGATACTATCACAAGGAGGTCACAAATTCTTTAAGTCTTGGTGTTTTAGTTGTGCCAAATGGATCAAACTTCACAAGTTAAAAAAAAAGAATAATGATGGGCCATCGTCATCAAAATAAACCATTCCTATTTCTTGATATATTTTACAAAAAAAAAACGAACATAATAATGACCGTACCAATTAAAAAAAATCATTCTATTGATGTTGAGACCACCAAACCTCGTTTTGCTGTTGCTTTTGGGGACGAAGCTGGAAACGACTTTTTATCGGAGAAACCCACCACATTTATGTCATTTCTCATAAATCTCCTCAACGACGAGCCGATGGGCTATGTGTCAAATATTCGACTAGAATTCGATCATTTCTTGATCCAAGAAAAGACGGCAGATTACGGTTCCATTTCTCAGACTTTTATCTAAATCGCACTACTTTCACCCAGGCCAGTTCACACTTTCTCTGCTCTTTGTTCCCAATAAAGACCGCAATGTCTGACCATGGTGCCCATCTAATGGCGTAATGCATTTAGATATAAATACATTGTAACCCTAGTGTTGCCAGGAAGGAAACCTATGATCATTGCAAAGGACTCAACCACAAATGGGGAGTTTACCTCGTCGTAATTGCTTTTTCTTTCATTGTCGACGACCTCAACATCTTGAGGATTGACGACTCCACCTTTGTTGCTAACCCTTAGAATAAAGAGACTCATGTGAGCTTCTTTACTTCAGGCTAACCAAAGTATCTTATTCGATTGAATTCTATTTTTAGCAAGCCACTCAACTATGCTATTGCTCTAAATGAACTTGGAGCTGAAATCGTTCACCAATATGTTGGGCAGGAGCCCTCAGGCGGTAAATTCAATGCCATTGAGTTGGACTACACAAGTGAGTGGACCAATTAATGATCACAACTTGATAGGGTCTTTCTTCATCAATGTCTAAACTCCGTCTCTTACTAGATAAACCCTACAACCCTATGGTCAATGCCGGATCCATTGTGGTGAACTCGTTGTTGCAATGCCTTATGAAACCTGAAATGTCCATGGCCGAAAAATTTGACTACGTCAACAATTACATCAAGGTATTACCTGAAATTGAACTTTTCGAGTACTCCAATACCAGTCGTTATGATGTGGATCTAAAAATGGATCTCTTGACAATTTCGCTCTGTTAGCGCCTTTCTGGAGGAGAATTTGTGGGGTTTAACAACTCTGTATTTCTGGCCGAAAAGGAGGTTTCAGACCGCAATTACGCCATGACCTACTACATGAAGGAGCACAACTGTTTTCCGAAAGGGATTAACCCAAAGGATTGTCTCGATTTCTGGTATCAGGTAAGCAGCAGGAAGCCTGGCAATCTAATAATCTCAGTTCAAAACAGAATACACCGTTACAGTATCTACAAGATTAGAAGTCAAACAAAATCACAACATATGGAACGAAATGAAGTGAGTGAAATTAAAGCTGAAATGCAGCGATAATTTCAAAGACGAGCAAAAAGGGTTATGTAAACCTTTTTTTAACAAGTGACAATGTGTTGTGCAATGAATAATCTCCAACATTTTACATGACATGGTTTCATAACGCAATTGCAGAATCAAAAGAAAAAAGTGAGAAGCCTTCATCAACTAAATATTCACTTGCCAAGATAGGCTAGGAATTTAACGTTTGGGCTCTAATTGGACGCTCTAGTTCTTGAAAACAACTAACGTATCGAAGAGGAGGCCTCCAACTATGCTCAGAATGTCAAACTATCCATAGAATTCCCAACAAAGCCCAAACCTTTGCTTCAAAGCTTTACGGTATTGTTGATTCTTAGAATTTTTTTTGGTCATATAGATACGTATTGCGCAAGCACAATAGCATAGCTATGGATCAGATGAAAATGCCCTAGAATGTTGCTTTGATTGAAGCGACAATCGTTTTGTTGTTATGCAACCACTTGGAATGGAAACCGATGGTTATCCGAAGGACTTCCCGTCACAACCGGACGACACCATCAATTGTTAAAGAAAAAAACGAACAATCCTAGATTCCTTACTTTTATCGAACATGAACTAGCAGTAAGTAGGGCGATAAACTATTTTTGCAGCGTAAGAGAAGATCACAAAGGCTACTTTATTAATTCACAAAGGCAATGCTCAACCCACAGCCGAGGTTATTTTTTTTTATCAAAGATTTATTTTACGGATTTTAAAACCGATACAAAGAATGTTATTTCCTGGAAAAATGTCGTGTCTGATTGATTAAAAACAAACTATAACGAGAAATGGTCAGGTACAATAATAAAACACTTTGACATATCTGTTTGTCGATTTGAACCACATATTGCTTCCAATTCTGAATCTGAACCCCAAATGTAGCTAGGATCATGTAATGGTTCTGCTCTTGCATCCTATTTCAAACAGGTTTGTTCGAGCTCCTCGAGAGACTCCTTTTTAGTCTAGCTAGATTTGGACTAGTAACTTTCGGGTGGGATAAACGAAATATTCCTCAACCCATCCCAAAACAGTTCTACCAAAAGCTACACCGACAGAAGCGTCTGGGAACGACGCAAACTAAGCTCTAGCATAAACGAATTTGCCAGAGTCAAATTCTAGAGAATAATGTTTTTGTAACGACGGTGCCCCAAAAGGGTAACTTTCAAAAAAGGGTCTGGAAAGGCTAAGAGAGCCAGAAAGATGAAACAGTTACAGAATGCAAGAAAAATGTTAGTCTGGCGTTCGGGCAAAGCAAAGAAATCAGTTTTAAGAACTGTTGCTTGAATCATCATGAGTACAACAAGACCGTACATTTCCGACAAGCTACTTTTAAAAACACTTCTTTGTTGACTACAAGCCTCTTGAATTGTATCCAATTTATGATTAGGAAATAGCCTTAGATTGGTTAGTAGCCAAATTGAAGTATTTCTATGATATATTATGCTCAATAATAAGCAAGGAATTTTCAACTAATATTACGTGGCTGGCAGAGAGGGTCGAATATGTCTACGTAATTAGCTAGGGTTGTGACAAACATCATGAAAGGTTGCTTGTTATCTGTAACTTTCTATGGCTTTGGTCTGAGTTTATTGCACTCCAACCGGCTAAAACAGCTTTTACATGAATAACACAACCGCAAATTGCACATGCTTGTGTCCTCTTTCACCCCCTGTGGATCCATTTAAGCATTCAAGTATAAAATAAATGCATCAGGGGTGATTTTACCCCACTTGATTGAGCGTGAAGCGGTTTGGTTGCCAAAATCAGAAGTGATGTGTTTAGTTAAAACTGAATTCATAGATGTTGGTTCATGGTTACTCCAATAAGCAAACAATAAGCACCGGTACAAAAATCAACTGTGCTCCTTTTCAATGTCTCGACTGTGTATTCAAATATTAGATTCCAGCATTTGGAATCTTGCCACTCGGCAAGTAGAAGTAGTTGTTGCTTCAAATTCCCCAAATAACGTTGTAAATAAAACTTGTTTCGAGGGGTTTGGTAGTCGTCAAGGGCTATCCAGTTTGACATTTCAACCCTCTTGGAAAGCGAGATCACCCCGCGATTGATTGATGATTTCCTCTTGCTCTAAAGGCAACAAAAGATGACTTAAATCGTCCTAGAAACAATGATCAAACCAAATGAAATGAAGAGAAAGGCGACCACCAAGGAGGCATCATGTTCAGTGTTCGATATTCAGCGATGCAAAGCTTTTGGGATGCCTTTGACAAACTGTTAAAGCTTTGCATTTGCATGTCGTTAAAGGCAACGCGAAATCAAACTTTGAAAAGGTAAACTGTCAGAGCGTGAAATTGGTAAATAGGCCTGTCTGACTAGGCAGGATATTCCCCTCATGAATAGAAGATCTCCCATGCTTGAGAGCTAGGCTAATTTAGACGACGGTCGTTGGAATCAATTACATAACCCATGCATTATTTACACTCCTCCTCAATGTTGTCCGTAGTGCTGTTCTATGGAAGTGAACTGTGAGACCGTGGCCGTAATTGCGGCCACTCTGGCCAATGGCGGCCGTTGTCCTATCACTCGCGAAGAAGTGATCCAACCCGAGGCTGTGAGGGATGTCATGTCCTTGCTCCATAGTTGTGGTTTCTATGAATACTCTGGTCAATTCGCTTTCAAGGTGAGGTACTTCCAATACCATTTCATACTCATCCAGATTTCCTTGTGCGCACCTCAATCTCTCAACCTGACAACTTGAATTCAGATTGGGTTACCGGGCAAATCCTCCGTGGTTGGCGCTATGATGATGGTTCTGCCCAACTCCATGGGCATGTGTATCTACTCCCCTCAAGTGGACCAGTTTGGCAATTCTTGTCGGGGATTGGCTTTCTGTGAAGAGCTCGTCAAGGTTTTCAATTTCCATCGCTACGACAATACCACACGATTCAGTAGCAAGTTCAATCCCAGGCGAGTGCTCTACGAGAGCAAAGGAGACACCATCGTGAGCATGATCTATGCAGCCGCCAACGGAGACATGAGCAATCTAAGGAGGTAAGCAAATCAGTCCAATCTAATGCTCGATCGCCTTCGAGGTCACCCAACCTCGGTTTGCCTCGCTTGTTAAACATTGGCGGTTGATTTGAAATAGATCGAAGTTAATCGCTACTCTGTTATCGAATACTTGATGAATTATTAATGAGGTAAATGCCTCGGCATTCTAAGAATGAGTAGATAACTGTGTGTTGAATGAGATCTAAATAAGGAGCCTGCTCTTAGTCGGTGGATGATGATCGTTTTACGTGGGAATCTTTCGACCTCACCCATGCTGGCTGATGCAGATGATACAGATGCACTACGAGTACATGTATTGTTCGTGTAGTGAGCTAGTGACTGCATGCAGCGAATTGATTGCAACGAATTCGGTTTAATTGACGTGTTTGTTCAGCATTGATCGTAAACATTCATCCTCATTATTCTAAGGTATTTACTCCTCGGGCCATCCTCCATTAATCTAATGCAAAGATGGCGATCTCTTCTAAATGGCAGGATTATGAAGTCGTTCGAGTCAGGTGACAAGATTGGAATTCGTGAGATTGTGAATTCCTTTTCTTATGGTAATGCTCGGGGATAGCCATCTCCCGATGGAAACCCGAGCAGCAGAAAATTCATGAGATTGATTCTTGCGAAATCTTGAGCTTGAGTTCAAGGATGTCTACCGCGCAATCACAAAGGGTCTGTCTAATGTTTGAGATGTTCTGCGTGCTCATATCATTTGCATATCTTAAAGATTGACACCAAACGAGCCGTCACATCACACTTACTTACGAAATCGGATTTAGTATTCCTCATGCTTGCATCGTGGTTGTTTGTTCCCCGATATCTTTTAGATGAATATGAATTTCCAATAATTACCTCCGAGCGAGAAAGAACATTACTGTAGTCCTTTCCTGGAAATTCCGGCACGCTGAATCATGTGGTTTGAAAAGCTGCTCGATAATGAGCGTTCATGAGGTAGCATCACCACGGGTATCCTTGACATTTATAGTCAGATAATTATGAAAAAGCCAATCATGAGAGTTGATTTCAAATATCTCTCATTTGTGGTTAATACTAAGCATAATTTTCCTTCAAATTCCAGACATATGTTCCTTGGTCACGACATGGGAATTAGTGATTTCGATGGACGGACTGCCCTCCATTTGGCCGCAGCCAATGGTCATCTTGAATGCGTTCAATTTCTCCTGCAGAGTTGTAATGTGGACCCAGAACCCACAGACAGGTGAGGTGATCTGTTCAAATTTCAGAGAATTTCTCTGGAGGGCTGAACATTTGTTTTTTCAATCTTGGGCATCTCAAGCTGGTCTAAGGTCATTTTTCAATGTTCACAATTTCGCTCATAGCCAAGCCATATCTGATTGACATTTTCTTTCTCGAGGAGAGGCTCTTCAGAACTTCAGAACCCCCTTGTCATATGTTTGCAAAGTCTAGAGATGTCAAAGCTACGCAAGCAACTCTAAAAACGAAATCTTGACTGGGAGATCATTGGAATGTTCATTTTAGAAATTATTCTTCCATTGATTTTGCTTGACGAGTAAGAACAGAAAAAAACTGAATATTCTTGGCACCGTGAATCCTTTCAAAATGAGCGAACGAATGCCAAAATGAGCCAGCACATCCCTGGCATGCTCAAGGTCCGTGATTGAAAGTCCGAAAATAGAATTGAGCCACAGATCCAATCATGGAAGCCGAACTAGATTTATTCAAATTCGGATACGTTTAAAAGAATGAATCTCTCTTTTAAAAGTTATTTAGTCACGGATTTTCTGTCCCATTAGCAAGAACGTGCCTTCGGACATTTGATGGCATTTCGTAAGCCATATTCCATTGAATTCAAATTCTGGTCGTCCAAAAAGGGCGTTTGCCGCAAGCCAAATATAGCTCGAACATAATGGGACCTTCACTTGAGAAGAAAAAAAAAACACATTAGTACAATGGATAATGAATGGCACCGGCAAATCATTCAAAACTATCATTTGTTTCAACAAGACCTCGACATCGGCTTCTTACATTTTCAGTAAATATCCATGACCTTGACTCTTTTAGATGGGGCTTTACGCCTTTATCCGAAGCTGAGCGAGGTGGAAACAAGGCCGTGTCCGGATTTCTCCAACATTGGATAGCTCGCGACGGGAATGGCGACACCCTTACGGCTCGATCGGGTCGTCTTTTGCTCCAACAAATCAAGAATGAAGAAACTGAGGCTAAATTGGTGGAAGATGAGGTGAAGAAGGCGAGCGATAGGCAAGCCGTCCAGCAATTGCAATAATAGCGGTTCATCTCATGGAGATGTAGATCATGAACTAGTTCCAATTACCGGAGATATTATGGGGCACTTTCCCTCTTCCCCGAGTTTGATACCGGTGCTTCTGAGCAGTCAGTATTGTAACAGATTATATTACTCATCAAGTACTTCTTCTCCTCCTAATAATGTACCACCAAACCAAACAATATCTACAATTGTCAAAGTCAAGGACCCATTCATTCCAAGGTTGTGTTTTCTTCCTTACTGTAATTGGCTCACTAGCTCAAAATAAATCACAAGTTCTCCTGGCTCAGCCATTGCCATTGCTCTAGCACTCTCCACTCGGTTAGATGAGTCATTTAATAACTACAACGTCCAAGTTTCTGAACTTCTCTCCTTTGTTCCATCAAACCTCAGTCCAAAAGTGGAGATCCCAATTCTTACCCAAACTTCCCTGAAAGCATGCGGTTCGATTGAAATGTAACTCCATTTAGAAATATCAACCGTGACAATATCTTAATATTATCCCAGGCTTTATTGAACGGGATGAGGTTCAGAGAAGGAAAATAAAGCATACTCAAACCTAAGCCTGGGTGTCTGGCCAGTCATTCACTCTACTCCTTGGCGACTCAAGGAGAGACAAGCGCAGTTTCATTTTCAGACGATTACCGGCCAATTCCCAAAAGATAGTCTATGATGAGGGCACAAGAGCAACCAGCCATCATCAACCAAGCCAACCAGGCAGTCACACCCAGATCCTCAACGACAGTATTACCAACCCTCTGTCTATGTACTTACCTTGGTGAGCGAGCGTGTGTGTGTGTATGTGTGTATGCCTGAGCTATCCTTCTCCCCCCACCTCTCAAACACATTCATATGAGGAAAGACAGCAGGTTTGGCCAGCCAAGCTATCAAACCCACCAATCGAGTGGGGGACTGGAATCCTCCCGAATGGAGCGCTAAAGCAGACCATCGACCATTCCACCCGGTATCCGTACTTACCATTGGCGTACTACTAAAGCGGTGATGGTAGTGCATTGGTTTTTCTGACTAGATAGATAGAGCTCTGACCTTGAGGAATACCTGACGCCCAGGCTATTGGTTGGTTGGATGGTTGGATGGATGCCTGACTAGATCTGGTGCTATGCGGAATGAGGGCGGGACGGCTGGCGGCGATACTCCAGATAGAGTGCGGATAGGATTGGGAGTTTGGGAGTAGTTGGAACCAGAAATCGAAACCTGCCATTGTTTGTCTATTTCTTTGGAGAATGTATGCATTTTGTCGTCATTTTTTTCAAGATGATATCGGAAACGAGGTTCTTTGTTACTCAAAAGCTTGGATCAGGCGAGTGGTGTTCACGTAATACAGATCCAGTGGAAGGAACAATTTCAACAATTTGCACTCGGTGATCAATGCCTTAGGATTCTTTTGTCTTGGAGACTTCAACGTGAGGAGTTTCCGAGGAACTTTGACACTTAAATGCGTCTTATCCAATGATGACGGGCGAAATGATTAGATATAATGCCGACTCGACGAAAACGACACGACCAATTATGGTTCAAGTGAAAAGAACGATTGTTCAATCGTCTTGATCTTTATATTGGCTATGTCGGCGTCTTACTTCTTGAATAGGGCACAGGGCACCGATAATATAAACTTCCTTTGCCAAACAAAACAGACCTATAAAGAATAAGTTATGATCCGGTACACAACCGGTTTTGACTCAATTCTATCATCGATTTCAGGAACCAGAGTTATTGGTAATTGATAAATGTTGTTCTAACCGACCAGGAAATGTTTGATGAAAGGTCAGTATCTGCTTTTGAAGCATCCTCATCCGATGAGCTTTAGCTTTATAAAGTGCGAGCCAAATAAATCGACGATGTACTGTATATCTTTAAAAAACATGCCGTTTTGACTTCATTCATTCGTAAACCATTTCTTGAACAACAACCTTTACCGATGAAAATTCAATGCCCCAGTCCTTTGGCACCATCAAGCGCTCATTCGACAGTTAACAATCGTGATGGTTTTAATTTCAAAACGACAGAGGGCGCCTCAGAATGAATCCAAGTCCCAATCGAGATGTGGCTGAAGTGGTGCATTCTACAATGTACGTTGATCATAAGGGTCTACGAACGTATGCGCCCTAGTACTGCGCGAGAGCCCTTCCCGCTTCGATAACCAAAAGGCGGCTGAGTGTTCTCTGGCAGGTCCGAATGAACGAACTTGCGTACGGCCGCCACTTTTTAGGATACGTTTGAGCTTCTTCCAGCTGCCAGGGGCTCCCAAGTGAGTTGACGAGCAAGCTATTCAGTTTTTTGGTGCAAGTCAGATAGAACGGATGACGATGGCTGGTGGTGAAGACGAAGAACTAATTCATCCTTAGACAAGTCAAGAGAAGTGAGGACGAACGAGAGGTTCAAAGAGCAAGCAAGAGAGCGGGACAAGGAAGATTTTTAGGCACCTTCCACATACTTACGCACCTTCTTGGATGTAGCATGATGAGCTGAAGAAGAAACCAGTGAAAGTGAGGCGAGGCAAGTCAAGAGGAGAAATAGTTTGTACCTCCCCACTTCTTGCACAGCTTGTAAACCTGTGTTCATTGGGGTGACCTCTCGCACATCAAGACCACCAGAAGCTTCAGAGGATTCTTCTTCGTGCCCTTCCAGTCCTGTGTCCTGAAACCCGAAAACAAAAACATTGATGCCCAAGAAGTGCTCGTTTCGTTCAAGACGAAGAAGCGTGGAATTGGACTCGTATTAGAGATACCGTTCCATGTTCTATGAAAAAAGTGTCGCTGTCATCGTTGATTCTCAATTTCAATTGTTAATATCACGGCTTGAATCACCCGTCGAGTGTCCCTCGTTGAGGTCTGTATATGTGAGTGTGTGTGCGCCACAACAACCAGGACTCCTCAGTAACTCAGTCAAAGTGAGTGGTGCTACCCTGAAGAGTTGCTTGATTTGTGTTGCGTGGTTCTTCTTGGTCGGTGGTTGGCCGATAGTGGTGGTGTATTATTGTAAACTCGTGAGATTTCCGCCTTTAAAATCATTATCATCATGTGAAGAGGAGTTCGTGTGTTCGCATACAGTTTTTTTTATGAACAACCACCTTGCCAATGTAACGATTATAAGGAGTGGCAGCGCAAATCGCCCTGACAAGGAGGAGACAAGAATGAGATGAAGATGACTCCTCAAGAAGAGATGTCACAGGCTGATAATAATATCCCACCTTGCTGAGAGAGAGACACCTGAAGCGGTGATTAAAGTGGGTACATCAGCCACGAATCCGACAAGGCGTCGTTCTTGGATCGCCGTCAAATTGAGCTCAATCTTCTCCCTCTGTTCTCCATGATCAAAAATGAGTAGGCTCAAACATTTATCGAGCGCATTTATGCTCAAATGGACCCTATACTTTCTTACATACTACGTGTGTTTGACACAATCATCTGAAGTCTGCCGTCATCCGGCTGTGCCCTTTGCTGCCAAATACCTCAATATCACCGGAGGCTTGGACGAGGACAATTGGACCATCAAATATATCTGTGATAGTGGCTACGAACTCTTTGGAGAGGAGTCCAGAGAGTGCCAACAAGGTCAATGGAAAGGTGACCTGCCTCACTGTGCTGTCAATGTGGCCCTCAACAAACCAGCCACCGCTTCCAGCCAAGAAGGAAAAGGGGATCCCAACAATGGGGTGGACGGCAGAAAGTCCACGGTCCATGAGGGCGATAAGTGCACAGAGACCAAGTCAGAAAAATCTCCCTGGTGGACCGTCGATCTTCTGGGCTCCTACTCCGTCAAACATGTCCGGCTAACAACCAGGTGCTGTGATGATGTGCCCATCAAAAAAGCAGAAATCAGGGTGGGCAACTTTACCACCCCCGGGAAAAATCCCCTCTGCGATTGGATTCCGAAGGCTCTAGATGAAGGTGCCACAGAAACCGTGGAATGTGTGGAGGAAATCATGGGTCGCTATGTTTCTATCATGATGACCGGTGTTGAAACTGTGCTCTCGGTTTGTGAGGTGGAAGTTTTCAGTACTGATGAAATCAGTTTGGCCAACTGTCCAGATGATATCCCACAGGATGAGGTATCTGTCTTCCAGGAGGCTTGCTATCATTTTGTGCCTGGCGAAGTGTCTGGCTATGATGAGGCTAAGGCGCTTTGTGAGGAAAACGAATCGCATTTGGTTGCAGATCTGGATGAATTTTCATTGCCTTATGTTACATCCAGACTTCAACGTCAACTAGACTTAAAAAGCGATGTTCAGAGCATCATGGCATGGGTTGGGGCCCAGAGGGAGCCCGGTCTCGTCAAAGACGAATGGACTTGGGTCACTGGAAACACGGTAGACACAATTGAATGGGGACGGGGCCAACCCAATAACTACAATCAAGAGCAGAACTGTGCCGTGCTGGACTCAGAGTTGGATTGGAATTGGAACGACATCTCATGCAAGATCTCAGCTGTGACCGTGTGCCAATCTAGCCCTTCCAAATGTGCCAGTCCTCCCGTTAATGAAGGCACATTTTTCACCGGAGATCTGACGGTGGGATCTCGCATCAGTTATCATTGTCCCGTTGGGGACATGCCCGTGGGCGACGCCAACCAGACTTGTGAGATCTCCGGACAGTTCTCCGGATTACCCATCACATGCAAGAAAGTCGATTGTGGTCAAGTCCCAGGCTTAGTTGATGGAGAGATCCACGTTCTTGATGGTCGGACCACTTGGGGGGCCCGAGTAAAGTACAAGTGCAAAGACAGCTATAACCTCATGTCTGGGGATGAAATGCGTACTTGTGAGGAGAAGGGTTGGAGTGGGAAGGCACCCACATGCGTTTATGCGAGATGTCCTGAGCCAGACACGGTGGAGAATGCTTACCTCAAAGCGGATGGCGACAACTCAGTGGGCTCAAAACTCATTTATACTTGTCACGAAGGCCACAAGGCTTCGGGGAGTATGTCACGAGAATGCAAACTGGGGGGCAAGTGGTCTGGAACCACACCCAAATGTGAATTTGTGGATTGCGGGGATGCCCCTGCTGTGAAGCATGCCAATGTCCAACTTCTAGACGGAAGGACATCGTTTGGTGCGGAGGTGGAATATTCATGCGGGGCAGACTACATACTCTCAGGCAACAACAAGAAAAAATGTGATGCGTCAGGTCAGTGGACGCGAAGTGAGTTGTCTTGCCACATTATTGAATGTCCCCCTCCTCGGGCACCCAATGGCGGAAGAGTATCTGGATACAACACTGAGATCCATTCCAAGATCGAGTTCTCCTGCCTCACGGGACACATCTTGGAAGGCCAAGAAGTCCTCACTTGTACCCGTTCAGGCCAGTGGTCAAGTAGTTCACCAGTTTGTCGCTTCATTGATTGTGGCGCTGTACCGCCCATGCCATCAGGGACTGCCCATTATGTGAACGGTTCCACGCATCTCGGAAGCATGGTCAGATACATTTGCGATCGCAGCTACACGATGGAAGGTAATCCTGAGCGTGTTTGTGAAGAAAACAGTCGATGGAGTGGTGATGCTCCCCGGTGTAGTGAGATCAGATGTCCCATTCCTGATCGACCAAATAACACCATCATTAGCGTTTCAAGTACGGAAAGACTCCATGGAACCTCAGTCATCCGATCTAAACCAAGTACCACAACGGCCTATCGCGTGGGCAGCACCCTTAAGTATCGTTGTGAGCGAGGGTATATCCTTGAGAAAGAGGATGGATCCGACGCCAGAGTGATGACTCGAAGATGTACCACCAGTGGGACCTGGACCGGTTCCATGCCGTCGTGTAAATTTGTCAATTGTGGGTCTCCCGAAGTGCCGGAAAACAGTGAAGTTAGCCTGCAGAACAATGGGACCTATTTTGGCAGCATGTCCTTCTACAAGTGCAAACCCAACTTCAACTTGGACGGTAAGATCATCACCATTTACAAACTCGCATCACGAACAGATCGAGCCCAAGCGACTGCATAATACGAATGCATATTCATGTTCGAATGTGCTTATCGTTCTTGGAATGGATGTGGTATTCGCTCAGCTTAGATTTTGCGGTGGCAGTTTTTGTTAATTCGACTTGATCTTTAAAATTTGGTGTGAGCTTTGGCTTCCCTATAAACTTGGCCGTGGTTTTTTATTCCTACTTTATTATCTAACAACTTGAATTGATATCTGCCAACCAAAGCTGAAAAGGATGTAAGTGAGGCATGCAATTGCTCTCGGCCACGAATACTCTTTTTCCGTGAGGGCCCTCGATAAAACACACTTACACAATTTGATTGGTCACTTCAAACCTTGGGAACACGAACTATCAGGGACCGCTAAATGCCCTGGACTGAACAAGTGACCGGCAAATATGAAACAATGATGGCAAGGGCACCTGAGCAATCAAGGGATGCCGGCGGATTGAACGAGGATCGTTGTTCTGATTCACTCCAGGTGTGAGTGTCTGATTCAAGTTCAGCCACAACTTCAATTATCCACGGTCATCTTTCAATTTCCCTTAGGGAATGAAAGTCTTAAGAACCCACGTCGGTTCGCTATGAAACGATGAAACGAATTCAACTATTCATCACCGTAATCCACACTCCTCGTTTTACTCCTCCTACAGCCCTCAAGAGTTTTTCTATTGAACTAAAAAATTGGCTCAGAGAACGGCAAGAACTAGTCCATGAACTGTCAACCTTGGAGACCAGGGTGCGAAGAGACGAGTTAGATGCAATCTTGTCAAGACTTTCCAGTCTAATATAGCTACTAAATTCAAGCACTTCCTCGGTCTTTGAGACTTTGCTGCAAAAAACCCCATCGCATCGTTTTTCGCTCCCGCATGAACGAGTGATTCATTATACGACCCAAAGCCGAGGAAATTGGTTCGGAAAAACCAGACATAGCGGATGAACATTCTCACTTGTGCGGATACATCGCGGAATGCCAAGGAAGCAGAGTCAAAGTGAGATTTCATCATCGTTAGTCAATGACGGTCGTTCAATCCCAGGTTTTCAAGTGAGGAATAGATCCTCGGGCAAATCCTAGGCCTCAAAAATAATTGAGTATTTCTCAACCAACCGTATTCGTAAGCTGGCTGGGCCCGAAGGTAGTGGTAAGTACTGTACTAGTAGGAGGCCTCGAGAGGAAACCTCCGGTACATCCAACCCTTGTCACTGTTAGTTCAACTGTACAATCCCACCAACCTCCTCAGGGGGTTCCCTCTCAGAAGCTTCCATTGAATACCAAGTATGTCTCAAGGAACTAAGTACTGAACTAGGTTTAGCGAATGCTACATGGTATGCAGTACTGACTAATTGGAATTGAGTGAGTAACACTCCGTTAAGTTTCACAGCCAATTGAAACATTCCCAAAACGAGGATGCTACGTCAAGAACTGACTCTTGAACAATCAGAAAACACATCTTTTAGGGATGAGTCTTTTAAGAGTGTTTCAACAACTCATGACCATTCACAGACCAATTCAGAGTTGAGTGGCGTTTGATACACCCTGTATGGAAGAGTTCCTGCAAGTGAAGATTCAAGATCTTAAGGGTCGTCTCACTTTGTTAGAAGAAGACCACATTGTTCCTTTGATAAAGCATCATCCGAGGAATAATACAGACAAGAAAGAGAGAAGAGATCTCTTTTCCGCACGCGCATGAGTCAGCCAAATTCAGACTTTCCTCGCGCCATTCACCCGGTACCCGAGAAAGAATTAATCTCATTTTTGTCTAAAACGAACTCTCAAACTCGATCAATCTCAAGTAGAGTGTCTTAGCCATATCAAACCGACCTCAAACGCCAATTTCACTTCGTTTGGCAATTTTCTCCTCGATGGTTCAAACAATTTCGTGAGGTCATTGCTTACAACCTTGCTTGTTCAATGTTCATAGTATAGTAGCCTTGGGTGATTGCAAACAAAATCAGTTCACTTTTTCATGATAAGAAACATGAAAGAGACAGCCGATTCAGAAGTTCCGGCAATCTTTTAACAATAACATCAAATGAAGTGAGACTTCAAGGCCTGAATGAAAAAAAATGTGGTTCACCTTGAGTTTATGCGTATATAAACACAGTGACAATCTGGTTCATCCATATCCAAAAAGGACGCTTCAGGTCATTAGACCTGACCATTAGCGATCATTAACACTTACTATTTTTGACTTGTTACACTTTTCCCCCGATTTAAAGGCACGGATAGGGTGATTTGAGAGATGAGAACCGACGCTTCATTCGAATGCCGTATCCTAGTTCGATATATCTATTATGAACAAGAGCGTTCAGGGTTGCCATTTCTTTCATCACTTAGTTCAAATGATTGATTGCAAAGTTGTCGCAAGCGATGCGTTCAAACGTGTGAAAGTTCATATGCCGTTTTTTGATGCATATCATTGCAAGCAGGAGTGTTCCAGAGACGCCCGCCCACTCGAAGATGAAAGACTAAATGAACGTCGTCGATATGGTTGTGAACTATATTGAAAACAAAGAACCGACCTTGACAATGAATACTGCCGTATTCATATTTTCTGCAGTGCCCTAGTAGTCGGCACTAATGGTCTCTGTGCTCTCATTGGTTCACCTTGACTGAGTACTGAATTTGTCAGTAAGCCAATGGGATAAAAACACTTTTGGAAGTGTTTACAGTGCCACTCGAGAGTAGCAAAACTTTGCAATTTGCACTTGACTAGAATGTCTGTTAGCTTAAATGTCAGCCGTCTGAGACTGTTATGTAACTCTCAAGAGCCCCGAGCAAAGATAAAGATCAACCCCAAAAGATCCATACCTTTAGCGATGGAATACAGGGCTATAACATTCCGTACAAGCTCACTGAAGCGTCTTTGTTAGGCCAATGTTCACCATAATACACGTGTTCAAGATCAAGAATCAGATAAATGCCAGAATGGTACTGCGATCAATTGTTTCCAAATCCTTTTCATGATGAAATCTTGCTAGTTATACCTCGGATTATGGCATGGTTTCCTTCTTTCTTCTGGGATGTGATTCGTTGATCGATTTCCGCGTACCTCTAATCACTATTGGAACTTGGTAATGGCTAAGAAAGTTTGATTTTCTTGCCTGAATGATAGTGAAATCAAATTACATGGCGATCAATTATCAAAGAGGAAGAAATCTCTCCGTGTTGCGGGGGAATTTTTCACTCAGGATGACAGAGGTTAATTTCTTTGAGTACAAAAGAAAATGACCCTCATCAATCCCGAGGATTCCTCTCCGAACTCAACGTAATTTCCAAAGGATAGTTTGGGGGTTCAGCAAATTGCAACCAATCTCCTGCATCCTGCTGATTGATCTAAAAGTGCCCTTAGCCAGAGTGAATATCTCATTTTATTGGCTTGAAGCTCACGGTAAGGTTTTTATAGGTTGTAGGCAAGGACAAGTTCATTTGAGTGTGTCATTTGGAGAGGATATTCTCAAAGATTTCAGGATTCTCTTGTAGCGTGCGTGGCGAAATGTGATGGAGTTTTATGATGATTACTTTGACCTTCTTGACGACCCCCAATGGAGAATTTTCTAATACATTCCGTTGGAATATCAAAGCGAAAAATAAGCACTTTTACTTTGAGCCGCACATATGCACGATCGTGTATATGAAGCTACGATGATGACTGAAAAACACGCTTTACGCAAGTGGCATTTCGATATGAGAACGATCTTGTCAAGAGAAGGTGAATATTTTGCCTCTTGTGCCCTTTACTTGCTTCTAATGTTCAATAGTGTGCTTGACTTATTAAAAACTGAACACAGTGTTCACAATAAATGTTTGTGGCAAAAGGTCGATGCGGTCTGCACTTCGGTATCACGGCCCATGATTTGCAGCTGAGTGGAAAAGTAAATGAGACCGAACGCTCTCTTTGGTAAATGCGAGATTTCATTCCATTTCCAGGAAGATTTAAGCAAAAAAAAAAAAAACCTTCCTCATGATAAAATGCCAGAATCTAGTTTTCATGCCGTAAAGTTTAACCATCCATCAAAACTGATGATGCCATGCGAAATTGAAAAACCACATCACATCCCAAGAAATGGTCCTAAAAGTCTTGCCAGACAAAAGATCGTGATGCAATTGGCCTGAAGTTTATCAACCTCTACAGGTGAACTTGGCCAGTCCTTTTCACGACAGAAATCATAGCCAAAATTTGGGCCTGCATGATTTATGGTACCCAATAACCAATGGGTTCAGGGGCAGGTCGCACTGTCATTATTCTGCACTTATTCGGTAGATTTTTCCAGATAAAGAAAGAAATTGGAAGATAAATGACTCGCTCCTCCAACATTCGTGTTCCTTTTCGCTCAGCCGCCTAAGATCCATTAAAGAAGGATCAATAGACATTGGGTAACCGTTTTTCAGTGAGCACTTTTTGAGCATTGTTGTTGGACACACCCAAGCAGGTGGTTTTGAGATGCTATTCAAGTGCGTGATGGTTATGAAGCAAGTGGATCTCCCACCTGAAAATCGAAAATAATGAACAAATGATGAACTGATGGAAAAAAAGTTTCCAAATTTCACCCTCAGGAATCCTATAAATTATGTGGTTGGCAATGGTGCAGTGAGTGAGTAAGTGGCTGGCTCACTCTCTAGTGATTTGCAACTCCTGAACCACAATTCGGAGTGGAGAGAGAAAGAGACATCGAAGTTTTGGCCATGACCACACCCAACATTGGAACTACCATCATTCACACATCAAAGGCATAAATTCTTTGAAAGAGGGCGTGTTCGATCCAGAATTAAGTCACTTTGAACAAAAAGGACTTCATTTGTTTTTCTTGGGAACCAAATGGGGACAAACGAGAGTCGGTCGGATTCGTGGTTGTCAACCGAAAACTAACAAGCCATATCTACGTATGTCCCTGCTGGTTAGCCTTTAATAGCCATCTTTTGTCCTTGTGATTGAATTCCTTTGGCAATCTAACCACAACTTGCAATCCAAGAATTAATTGAGATTAAAAGAAAGTTTGCCATGAGTTCAGTACAGCACAGCATCTGTCCTTGCCATACTGGGAAACAAATTTGTTTCACATGATCGTCTTGACCTTTTCTCTTGCAAAGAGAAACCTAATGGGGATTTCGCAAACGCATGTTGGACGTTAAGGAAAATTAGACGACTCATAATGTCATATCAAATCACAAAAAAAGCGCATTGGCTTGATACCAAGTCCGGAAGCGGACCAGTGATCTCGCTTCGAAGCTTCCTTTTCAAAGTTCAACCTCGCTTCTACCTACGTTCTGAGTATCAAAAAAGCCTTATGATGCCACACACTAACCAACACATGGCCAAAGAATGTTTCCTTCATTGATTCCTTAGTGACAGGAATAACTCAGAGAACCTGTTTGGCCGTCGAGAGGCAAAAAATGGCAATTAGCCAGCAATATGAACGTTCAGGGCGGGGACACGCCCTTCGACACACGAGAAAACCAGCTTATTATCAAGTACCAGTACACTTGTGTATCACATATGTATCAAATAAATCTCCACTTCTAACTTCGCCCCTTGCTCTCGCGCCTATGAGTTCAAAAAGGTAGTGATCTTTATCTGGTAACGATACCCGGGTGTTAGCAAATGCTAAAGATGCGGCCCCTTGAATGGCGCCTCTTGACCCTGAATCTCGCCGAGTCTCTTCCTGGGATTAAACGCATTCATTTGTTCCTGCTCATCCTCAACATGTTTCTTCAAGAACAACATGCCATGCTGCAAATCACAAATTGGAAACTCCAAGGCTGCAAGTGGAAATGATGGTTACTTGCAAGCCTCTTGGCATAAAGTGTTTCTCATGAGGCATTAGCATTTCGTCATCTTCACACCTTAGCTTGGAAAGCAAACCAAAAAAGCCGACAAGAACAAACGAACGAACGAGAGGTCCTTCAACAATGAATGCATTGTTTTTTCAAACGAGAGCCACTTCAAACACCTTCAGATCAAACAATTCAAAAACAGCCACTTAGAATTGATACCTCCCGATGAAAAGTGATATTTCAATTGCAAATAAAAGAAATCCCAACGTAAAAAGGCTTCAACAACTACCAACAGGATCCATTCTGAGTTCTAGGGTGGCTTTTGCAGATAAAACACAACTTGACAGGAGTCCTACACGCCGAATTGGATGCATACGTCGTATCAACAGGTAGAGTAGGCAGAGTTCTCGGTTGGTGAACGCCGGAATCAGGCTTAATTTCGACCGAAACCACCATCACTGATCTTGCCCACGGCCACAACTTGAAAACTTGCAGGTTGTTGTCCTTGAAGTCGATTTTTTTTTCAATGTGTTGTTGCAGTTTCAAACAGGGAAAAAAGAACTGACGAATGATTCCCTTTAACTCTGATTTAACACGCCATGAAACGTCAAGTCACAGTCAACGGAATTAATCTAGAATTAGACTCATCTCACCTGAAGTAAACGTACGCACAACCTGGAGGAACCCTCGTTTCTAGGCCCACGTATTCAGATTGAAGTTGTTCATTTTGTTGATTTTCAAACGGCCACTTTAACCCGGTATGCTGTTGATGGTCAGGGAGCCCATAGTTGACACATTCCTCCGCTTTTGGACTCGTAAAAATAAAGTGCATGATGGTGCATACTCAAACGTGAAATAAAGAATAAGGAGTGACTGACATTGGTAGTAGGCTCCGAGCTATTGCATAATCACTTTAGGAGTCTTCGGAGACGTCTTGCTTGAGATACATAACCGTCAGGCCGTTGAATAGTCGCTGAGTGAGGCTCTTAAAACCTAGGCGTTGGTCGACTTCAACCTAGAACGAGGAGATTCCAGCACATTTTCTACATTCCTGGCCAGATTAGTCCTCTGTGAATCACTTTGCACCCAAGCAAGAGGCAAGAGGAGTGAACCATTTCTGGAGAGGGATACTCATCATTGAACCCTGGCTTTGAAAATCATTTTCAATGTCCTTTGGCCTCTCCTATTCCTCTTCCTTCCGTAAAAGAGGATGAAAAATTGCTGGAAGCCAAAAAACTTTCACATTTGTGCATACAAGATAGACATGATGTACTTCTCGACACATGAAAGGAGTGGATGGAAGGTATCCGTTCAGAAGTGGATAATTCGCCTTTCGATGTGGTTGAGACTCGCCATTCGCCACGCAAACGAGCTAAAATTGAGTTTAGTCCGTAATTTTCTTATTCCCCGCATGAGTTTTAGGAAGATGAGTGAAAGTCAAGCTCCACGAGTTTGAATGACACAACAGGAAGTTCAGTCCTCAGTCCTGACATTTTCAAAGACAGTTTCATGACGAGGAACGGGAAACCCAATGAACAATTAGAACCAACTTCCAAACCAAAGATCTTTGTTCAGATGCCTCTTGAGCTAGCGATTAGTTATCCTAGAATGCTTGCGAGTTACCACAGAACATCATCTCCGCCATGATGGCAAGCCATTTTTCACCTCACAATTCATGCACGCAAAGTCATTTCTCTCCGCAACCTATGAAATCTCCTCCTTGGGTCCTAAATTTGCTCGTTGAAGCTCCCGACATCCACTTCATAAGGCTACGTGCATTGAAATTTACCGTGGCGAATTTCCCTGTATTGTTTTTGAATGAACTTGGTGAAATTTCAAAGCCAGGAAGACCTTCATTACCAGGCAAACGGACAACCACCGTACCATCACTACCAATACCACCAACGTGAGGCAAGCCTTTGGATGACGATTTCCATCGCTCAATTCATGCTGACAAATGCAAAAAGCCCTGGATGATTCGAAATTCCCGCACCGAGCTCGTTGTGAAGGTGGTGGAAAAAAGATAAACAAAGCGTAATGAAATTTGTAATTGACTTTGATCTCGAAGATAATGCTCGTTGGATGGGACTCCAAGTCATGAAGGCCGTGGTAGACACGACTTCTTCTCCTCCTCGGTGAATCAAGTTGACAAGATATTTAGTGTAAGAAAACGATATCCCTGGCGTGGCGGAAATCTTTTGTCATATGAGGTAAAAATGCACTTTGGCATGTCTCCTGGTTGCTTTGTTCGGCGAAGAATCCATTTCCTTGCTCTATCAACTTCATCTCAGAGGTTCAACATCCATCTCTCTATCCATCTATTCGATTCTGAACTCAAAAGATAGAACTGATGTTCGGTACCAAACAAGAGTGTTTGGCATTCCGTAAAAGGTGATGGGAATATCTTTTGAGCTCTGAGCTTGTTCCTGGTTGACCAAATACAGGATTAAGCTCAAGCATATCAGATTGATCCTCCTCTGTGTTGTCGTTAGTTTCACCATATTACACTCAAACGAGTGACTCAACTTCTAGGGTTTTGGGGCTCAAACGTGGAAGTGTGTCATTCTTTTTAATTGTCCCGGAGTCGGAAGTCATCGGTTTTGATGGATCGCTACACCTCCCGGATTAGTTGGCCATCAAATCCTCTCTAGTATGTAAAGGTACATGGCCCTATGGCCTTTTGGCGAGGTGCTTGAGATTGAATGGCATTGCGCGCCATTTAGCTTCTGGTTGCTCTTGGCAAGATTCGGTTTGGTCTCGTTTTGATGGTAGTCGGGTTCAAAACCATTTGCAACGGCACCTTTCAAGATGGCAAAACGCAATCACGAAAGAAAATTGACCAATCAACCTTAACGGTCTCGAGAAGTCGAATTGTGTTCGTGTGTTTTTCGCGATATTGGCCATGGACTTGGGGAAAACTCAAGGCGCAGAATTAGAGTCACGTACAAGTAATTAGACGTCTCTGGGAGTATTTGCACGATAGGATAAGAGAACGATTATTTATTTTGCAATCACCGGCTAAACAAACACATTGTTCAATGATGTACGTACGTAGGACATGCTGTCAATTGTCTTTCATGACATTCCTTCCATTCTTAATATTTGACAATGATGCCGACCAACCAATGTACTCGAATATGCGGACTCGGTCTCTCGTTGCCATGACATAATTGCTCTCAATTACTCTTTCCATGAATGGAGCTCGTACCTGCGCAAATTTATCCCAACTGAATGCCTGCAAATCTCAATTCCGTCATGTTTAAACACGTTCTACCGACAGGAAATACATAATTTTTAATCTACTCCGTAATCATATTGGTAGCGTTGTTTGATGCATAATGGGTGCACCAAATGATCCAATATGGTTGTACTTTTCCATTCAAAGAATTTTTCCCTTCTTCAGGTTGATCAACTGTGATGCATTCAATGAGATCCACGTTTGATCTTTATCCTGACACACAAGGACCTTGACCCAAGGAAATGTATTTCTATATCTCAGTCGGTTGTTCCCTTTTTCTGCATATCTACCCTTGTATGATGATTTTACTTGAACTGGATCAAGCTTTAGGGATTTTTAAGGAAGATGAAATAGAGTACCTGATGTCTGTGCAAATTTTCAATGGTAAAAACTTTATTCAAATGTAACTAATTAACTACCATCAAAATTGCTCGATATCTGTTCAGACCCATCTAGGAGGCAAAATTAATACTGGTAGAACATTTTCTCCTTAGACAGAGGGTCCCAATCTCGATGCTGAAGCGCATGAATTGCCTAATGAGAAAAAGAGCGAACCTTGTACTTGGTATCAAAAAGAACGCCTTTTATCAATGGTCTTAAGGAAAAATAATTTCTCTCAGTTTTTGTAATAAGGTGGTTCACAGAGCTGAAACAACTAAATGGTCGGATTTTAATTTCAACCACATTTCGGCAATGAGGAAGTACAATTCAACCAACGAGGGCGATGAAATGATGGTTGACCAATGCGGACAGATCATTGTTATCTTTTCACACATTACCTTACAAACTTAAAAAAAAAAGATCACCCATTTTATCATGTCTAATCATAAGAAACCAAATTAGAACATCAATTCCTTTTCTTCCAAGAGTTTCTCCACAACCTTCCCTTTGAGTAACGTATAAAATGGACGAAATTATGAATATAATCAGCCCACACACAAACAAGGTAGTAAATGATCAGATAATCAGCGGAACCTTTAATAACTAAATAACACTTAAGCTCTAAGTTGAACCAGTCAATGTCCGGTAGAGATACATTTGCTCAGTGTTTAGCGATCAAAAGTGGAAAATGGTGTTGTATGGAGATTCACTCACGTTTTAAAATGTGCCCTTGCATTCAATCGGGTCAGGTTTTTTTTAGAAGAGGGAGGGCAGGACAGAATCTCAATGAGTTCTTAAACATTTTTGTCTGAATTTGGAGACAAGGAAGTGCTTTGAAGCCAAAAGGAGGTGAGGGCGGATAGATGGATGGATGGATGGATAATCGGCTAGCACACTAATCCACTGACTTGCAAATTGATGTGGCTAATAACCACGAGTAAGCGGGTTCTAAACAACAATAACTAGATCATTGTGTGTCGGAAGAACAGACTAGGAATTGGCCAATGCATATTTGATCACCCTTGTAGTTGTCGTCATCCTGTTCAAGTAGGAAGTGATTATTGAGCCATCAATTGAGCTAGGAAAGTAGAGAAAGGATGCTATCATTTTTTCCCCTCTACACTAAAGTAATGAAGTTAAGTTTATTGAAGGTCGTTCATTTTCATTTCAATCTTTGGTCGTTGCCAACGATGAAATAGAATACGTTGTTTATGGGCCACTTGCCTTCCAACTCATGCTGCCCAATTGAAACAAAGAAGTTGGCGAATGTCTTGCTAAAAGAGACAAAGATGACTTTTAGCTTTATTGAGACGGGAACAATCAACTAAGGAGACCTTTTCATGACGCATTCCGTAAAGCCTGACCATCAGCTAAAAGGAGGATCTCTGGATATTCGTGGACAAACGTTGCCTTCATCGGAATTCAAAATGGGACTCGGATATTCCACTTACGACGTGATGTATTTTGGAGTCTTTTAGAGGCTAAAAAGACAAAAAAATGAAGTGCAATCATGCTTTTTCATCGCATTGCTGAAGAGGTTTAAAACAACGCTTTTTAATTGAAGCGGAGATACATTTATCAGTAAAGTATGTAGCCAACAAACTGGTAAAGTGCTTTATATATTATGAACAATAATAAATATTGTATTCAACTGAACGTCCAGGCGATTCAGTTGTCCTTGGCTTGAACCGAAACTTATTTGCACTTAAGCCAGATATTCGTCATAACATGGACGTTGAACGCGTTAAACTTTGCGATGCAGTCGAGACCTTCAAGGTACCAATAGCAGAGCAAAATACAATATTTGTGTGTGCTTGCATGTTTGCACTCAATCTTAAAAGTAGTTCATCATACCGGAATTCAAATCCTTTTCAAACATTATGGCACACGTCATCGGGTCCGAGCTCAATTATGGTCAGAAAACTCTCAAACCACAACTCATAGGTATTGACGAAAGAGATTACAAACTCTTGGCCAATGCATTGAACGAGCTAAGCGAGAATCCACCGCAATGAATTTCATTGTCAAATTTCACGGCCAATTAGTGTTGATGTGATGCTTCTCTGTGTTCAGGTTGCAGGTTGCAACAATGCCACTCTTAATATTTATTGTTCAGTACCAAGGTGCCTGTGGAGAATGGCAATATTCGGGATCGACCTTGAGCATAAGCTATTCCAACGAACACAAGGATGAATTGGCAATCTCTTTAGCTCGTCTCTACATACTCGTAGATATATATGTATCCTATCCTACATGTCTGTCCGGAGACTCTGTACGTAAATCATGCCAGAGGGAAGCAAGGTTTCCTGGTAATTTTTTCCATCTCATTCCCCTTATCTAAAACCACTCTTGAGCACTACGTTACTCTCAAATTGTCCTATTCATCCTTCAATCCATCCATCCATTCCGTCTCGAAAAACCTACATTCATTAGCCAAATCTGACATTCTCGTCAGATTGAGCATTCACCAATCAACTCACACTCTATTATAGCACGAAAAAAGGTGACCTTTCCTCCAAATGTGGAAGTGGGAGTTGGATTTGATTTGATTTAGAAAACCTGACGCACAGGCCCAAGTTACAGCTCCATGTTATATCCTGTCGTTGGTGTGTGTCATTAGATCCTATTTTAGAAGTTCAAGGATTTGTCTTGAATCTTGAGGGTTGCCATTGCCCTCTCTGCTCAGAGTAGTGAAATTGAACAGGTCTCCTTTATCCAATCCATTGTGTGGCGGGTAAGGCGGATGGATATATCGAGTTCGTATTGGCATCGCTCTATAAATCTAGATGGGCCTGTAGGATCACGTGATTAGCCCATGAAGATGGCAAATAATCAGATACGCCTAATAAATCATTGTCGAGCTGCAATTAAGGATCATTCATGCTGATCATGGACCACCCAATCGAATGCATCTCATCGAGATCTCCTGCCCTGCCATAAAGAGTGTTTGGTTCGCTTGAAAGAGTTTCGTGGCCATGTAATGGACCAATTGTGGCCTGTTTCTTGACGAACTTCCTCGCAACAACGTGCCTTAACTTGCCTCGACCTTCAATGATTTGTGATCAATGTGTATTTCTTAGATTTCGAGGCCTTGAGTTTTTGTGAATGCATCGCCGATCATCACGATGATGTTCATCTTCTTCCAAATAGTCGAAAGAGCCGATTAGCCTTAAATGGGGGTGATCCAAAGACGTTTGAGAGCGACGATGTCGTGGGGTGTGAAGGATTATCTATCCTAGGGTGCAGCATTGGGAGAGAAAAATAAGAAAACTCTTGGTATTTACGTGTTTTCCTTCTGATTTTGCAGGCTTTGAACGTCGACGATGCGAGTCGGATGGAAGTTGGAAGCCCGAGGCCCCAACGTGCAAAGAGACCCTTTGCAAGGCGTTGAGTCAACCGGACAATGGTGCCTTAGTGTTGACGACCCTCAGAATTGGAGGCAGGGCTACCTTCAGCTGTCAGACAGGATTCGCGCTCAAAGGAGACGATGATATCGAGTGTCTCAGCTCTGGATCGTGGTCGGCATGGCCACCCAGTTGTATCGAGATCGATTGTGGCCAACCCGACAAGATCGAGAATGGCCGAATCTTCCTTACCAATCAAACCACAACCATTGGAAGTACCGTGGAATACCACTGCTTCCCCGGTTTTGAACGCTCCGGTCCGTTCGAACGCACGTGTTACGAAGACGGATATTGGTCTGGAAAGGAACCGAGTTGTTCCAAACCACGACCAATCACCATCCTGAGTGACAACACAGTGGACGGAACCAAAAATGTTCGTGCCGGTTCGATCTCGGAAGAGGTGGGTGGTGGATCGTCCTCGGTGGGCATGTGGATTGGAGTGGCCTTGGGCCTGATAGTGGTCATCGGGCTTCTTATCCTGGGTGTGTATTTCTACCGCAAGCAACGGTCCATCACATCTAAACCGGCGCCATTTCGAGACCGCAACTCCAATGGGGTGTCCAACGGAGGTGGACCCACCCCCAATGGCACTGCTGCCTATACAATGTCAGGGATTTACCCGGTTGCCGGTGTAAGCGGGGTTAACGGTCGGATCGGGGGAAGACCCCCGCCCCCGCCCATTCAAATGTAAAGCATGGAAGATGGGGGTGGTTTGGACGACCCCACGCGAGCCCCGATCTATGACACCATCAACGATGACTCGAGCGGCTCCGTGTATTCCCAAAGTAACGGGAGTGGAGGCAGCAATAAGGGGGGCGGCAACTACGCCCCCACCTCAACGTTTTCCCCCGGTCAATCCAATGGCTACCCTCCCCCACCTCATCGGACTGTCAATGGGAATGGTGTAGTGAATGAATATGATGTCCCTGAAGGGTCGGAGGGTCGCCCGGCCAAAGTAACCATCAATGGGATCGCTGTGTGAGAGTGTGATGGCGATCCCATGAGAAACATTGGGTGATGTGATAGCTCAAAGAATCAAATATCTAAACCTGCCACTCTTTCTTTCCCCTCTACGACGTTATTCATCCTAAAAACAATCACATTTACTATTATGTTACATGTCATCATGCTCCATCACTGCTTCACTCTTACTCCTCAGTTTAGTAGGCCGAGCAAAACGCCTTTCAATACATGCTGCCATCGTCACTTCAATTTATTCCGTGTACGTATTTAGCCAATAAATATGAAGCATTTCGCAACAACAATGAGACTACGAGTTATCGACATCTGACAAATGTACAAAGATTAGAATTGTTGGCCTAAAATTGAGAAGAAATGGAACGTTAAACCAGGTCTGGCATTACAAATTGTTCATTCGCTTGCATTTGGCTCGTCGATTCTTGAACCAGAACTGAATATTCTTTTGTTCTAGTTTGGGGAACTTCTGCCGATATGGCAAGCGGTTGAGTTCTTCAGTATATCTGGATATGAGAGCATGTGAAGGATGAGTATTCAATTGGAACCACTCTTCCAGACGAGGAACCTCCGAAACTGGATCAATGAAGGTCCGGTTCCGCTTTCGCTTCTCAGGATCCAATCCAAACATAGAAGTCGGCGACGTGGGCGAAGATCCCGATCCCTAAGCATGTACAGTATGGAAACTTACTTTCATTGGCTTAAGACGAACAAACAACCATGATCGTGGACTCACGTGCAAGAATGGGTTCATGTATTGTGACATGTAAAGCATTCCTGGGCTGAAAAGGGGATTGTCGGTTAATGATGATCCCGAGTAGAGTAAGGAAGGTGGGAATGGTAAACTGGGAATGCCTGCTGCCCTGTCTTTCAGGGGAGATCTTTCAAAGGGGCTTGGTCCATGTCGTCGGCTCTCCTCGAGACTGTTGGTCGAATCCTCACCAAGGTCAGATCTCACTTTGAGATCTCCTTTGGATGGCCAAAGTACAGACACCTCATCGGGCGATTTCCTCTCCATCGATTTGTCATCATCCCCATGACTATCCATATGGGACAAGTTCGCCAATTTGCCTCGGATGTCCTCTCCCTTATCAGCAGATCCAGTCAAGCCCATATCGCTATTCATTATACTAGAAAAGTTTCTCAGATCCGAGGTCCAGGGCCATGAAGCCGCCGAACCTCCTCCGAGGCCAACCTCGTTGAATTGGCGTGATTTCATTTCGGCTCGTTTGACGGCAGCACGTGTATTTTTGAACCAATATATAACGTTGTTCACGTCCAAGGATTTCCGACCGCGTCTTGAGTCCAGGGCATTTAATTCTTTTACATACTCCTCTACCTGGAACAAAGTAGAATAAAAGCCTTTAAAGCCCAAAGAACACAGCTTTTCTGTGATGAATTGGTCCGCATTCATCTGAACGAGCACTCAATCTAGGTATCTTACCGATTGATAACAGGATGCTTTTTTCCTTTGCATTGGTAAACAACTAAACATCAAAGCAAAATTTCCAGAACATTCTCAATTACTCACAAGAAAGTGCTTCCCAGTTTGGTTTGGGATGGATTGCATGAAAACTTCAACCATAACTTTTTGCTTAGTTTCCAACGTCCAACACCCAAAAACATCCATTTGTGTGGATACACAGTACGCGTAATGTAACTTTCCCTATTTCCATGAGGCCTCTGTTAAAAATGGACCATGAATAATTGGGAATGAGATTAACCACCCACCCACCTGCTGCCGACTGGGATGGTTATTGTCAGTGAACCACTTTTGTAGACGGGGGATTTCCGTCTCTGGATCAAAACACACTCGCATTCTGGGTTTTTGTACCAGATATGCTGAATTGGGGACCGCGGATTTGTGTTCCGTGGACATTGCGGACGTGCTTGGAAGATCCTCGAGTGGAGCCTGAAAAGGGACAGCAAAAAATGACGGTCAATTTGGTGGGAGTACCCAGGCCTCAATTCGAGTTTCATGCTGCTAAATGACTTCAATATTGACGGAAGACTCTAATTGAGGATGGACAAGCCCAATCGAGCTTCTTTAATTGGTCGTAGCACTGAATTGCATCTTAATATAAAGTAAAAGGCTCAAATAATTTTCAAATATCACAGTATTCCCATAAATGTTTTTTTTTCTCTCATGGGATAGTGTACAGTCAACAATATTGTGTCAACACTTTTCGTTTGACAACAAATAAATGAAAAGTTCATTTACACCCTGACAAGTAAGTTCGTTCCGCTCGGCTTTCACGCCCTTGTTAAGGTTGCACAAGGACGACGTGGTGAAGTCGTTCTTGGGTTGCAATTGAATTTCTTCATTCAAAGAGGATTAAAAAAAATGTTTTCGAGTCCGTAAGTATTACTATCCAGGAAGTATGTTCTATTTAGAACATGTCAAACTCGTTCCTTCAGGTATGATTTTAACTCGATTTGCTCCAACCCAATTTTTGTTCAATGCCACGCTCTAATTCCCTTCAAATGATTCAACCCTTTCCACATGTGAGTGACCTTGGACGGCCATAAATGGCTTGATACCATTTTCCATCGTTAAGGATAATAGAAGGAAATGTAGTGAGGTAACCTACAATGCGGAATGACCAACGGCATTGAAGCTGAATGCTTTGATGATCAACTTTCGCTTCTCCTCTCTCTATTGATGACAATTTTCAAATCTTAGAAGTAAAAGTTTGTTTTCAATTTTCCTACTCAATCTTAAAAGCTTTTATTGTATCGCTACAAACCATATTCAATGACAATACTTATTCTTTTTTTAAAAATCTTTAAAAATTCTACCTATGGAAACAAGCAATGAGGATTTAACGAGGCCTCAACATTTTTTTCAATTTCACTAGAATTTAGAAAAAACGAAATGAATATGCATTTTCTTCAGAGTCTAACTGAATGCAAAACTAGGTGTATATTTTGGCTAAATATGGTGAAAACAACCATTGATAAATTGTATACGCTAAAGTTTCTGAAAATTCAATATTGCGCATGTGATTTTAGGCATATTAGGTTTTAATCTGAGCCACAATTCAATGAAGTAAATATCATCAAAGTTCAGCTTTACGATTTTGCGATGTAAAAAAAGTTAGAATGTGATTGGGTATTTCCTCCGTTACAAGAGAGGTGAGATGAAATAAAAATACAGGGAACGACCCTATCTAAGGATGCAACTTGAAACGTCGTGCGTCTCTATCTGATAAAACAATCGTATTATTCGTGCAAAATAATCTGTATCACTCAATTGTCCTTGGAACTGTGATTTCAAAACCAACCGGATCAAGCTTCTATGTAAGGATGTAGAAGTACGTTGGGCACATAATGTTTTTTTTTATATTCGAAAATCTAGCTCTTCGCATTACCAGTAATAGGTACATAAAAAGTAAGCAAAAATGTGATTTCAAAACCAACCGGATCAAGCTTCTGTGTAAGGGTGTAGAAGTACGTTGGGCACATAATGATTTTTTTATATTCGAAATTCTAGCTCTTCGCATTACCAGTAATAGGTACACAAAAAGTAAGTAAAAATAGCTCAAAACAAATTTGACTTTCCCTAGTTTTAGCTTAAATATATGTGTCATCATTTCAAACTTAAGAATACATTTTTAGAGAAATGACAAAATGTACTCCAAGTGAATCAACACAGAACCTTCTAGTGAAGCAGAAATGCATAGGATCCCTCTTTGCACAGTTCCACTAAAGAAGAAAATGTTTGGGCAAAGTGAACTAATGTTACTTGCTTTTCGACATGAACGAAAGTGTCTCTGTTTTCAAAAGGAAGTTTTTTTCCTCTTCTTGTCAAATACGCAACATCATGCTCGGAAATTGATCCCCCAAACAATGTCTTGCGTAGCAGATTGTATTGGGGAGGTGGAATTGGATGGACAGGCCTGACTCAATTCCCATTTCGTTGGTATGCAAGTTGTTGGTAAGTAGTAACACACTACCCATGCAAAAAGAGAAAATCATGGAAATAAAAAGCGAGGCTGGACAAATTATGAGACCCTGCAACTCTGGGCTGAGAGACGTCTTTCTATTGCTAAGTACAAAAAACGCTCATTTTTGAAGTGAGCACTAAATTAAGATTTCTGCTAAGATTTATTAACGCAGGACACGGCTCTGTTGTGCGAAATAACTGCAGTTCTGCTTGCTCCCCAAGAAATCTGGATTTGTCTCCGGCTTACCCGAACTGGATCCAAGAAATTGGAACCAAACAAAGACCTGGCCCTTTGGAACTTGCTGGTATGAAAGTGATCGCTCCATTTGGACAAAATCTTTTGATCCATCTCGGCCTTGTAGTTGGGAACAAGATCGGGTCCAAAGTGATTGTTTTTGGAATCTCTGAGGGGTGAAGGAGGCAAGTGGAACATCTTGTCCTCGAGCTAAAGACATTGGAAAAAGGCCGGGACAATCAGAGTATCGTTATTATCAGTGTCTATTGCTCTGCCAAATGTACACAAAGCACCTTTTTTCTTTCGATGACAAGACAAGCGTTTATCGATTTAATGCCGTTACTCTTACGTTATCTCTCTAAACCTAATAGGTTTGTTCTCACCTTGGGGTGATGATCGTGCATCTTGTCTGGGCTTGGAGTATCTAATGGTATAACGCTACGTTCCAAAGACCGTCCAAATGGGAACATGGCGTCGGTCCGCTTTCGTAGATCTCGGTAATATTGTTCCACTAGCAAGGTCATGACTCGATCGCGCATTTCTTTGGAAATGGAACACTTCACCCTGCAATAGTTGGGTAAAGAGCAAGTGAACGCATGTTCCACAGAATTAGAATGGTTCAATAATAGCTATAGCTTTTACCTGATGTTTAATCTTAACACTGGGTTTTTGACTAGTTGACCAAAAATCAACCCGACAGTTCCATCACCCCCGGGAGAAGTGTTTCCATTGACATCCATCAGATCCTTTCGCTCATCAACGTGAATTTGGGACAATGATAAAGGACTCCAGAATGGTACCAGAACATCAGCTGAGGGTTAAAAGAGAACACTTATTAGAACATGGCGGCCAAGTTTTTGGTCCATTTCTGAAGCAACGTCAATGAGGATTGAAATTTGCATAAAGCCCGTACACTTTAATTGTTTTCTTTTGCAAATGCCAAGGAATTTAATTAAATTGGCGGTATAATGATTCACATTAAGGACACGGAGCCCTCGACCTTCAAAACGAAATTCAATGTGGAGTAAACAGAAAAATTAACCGTCGAATAGAACTTCTTGAAGACATCAAACAGGTTGTGAGAATGAGCCCACAACTTGGCAAGTAAACATCGAGCACGACCTTTTTAGCAATTCACCTTGCATCTCCATGATGTCATCCATATCTGGAACGATTTTGAGTTGTTCCAGAATGTTAGGCAAAAGTCTGGGAAACTCAAGATCACTTTGAACCTCGACTCCGATATCAAAAGGTCCCAAAGCATTGCTGGTCATGCCTCCGGAGCCATTGACGAGCTTCTCCTTCGCTGCTTTCATAGCCTCACTTTCAACGTCTTCCTTTTGTTCCAAATGAGTTGGAACCGTCAAACTCGGGTCTTTCGCTCCAATCGGGGCTGAATGCTCTAGGGTGCACCGGACTCTCATTGAGATTTTGGGAGGCTTTTCCAATTCATCTGGAACAGAAAAAATCACTCGTCAAATAAAATACGGGATGCTTGTTCCATTGAAAAAAGGCCTTTGAATGTGTGCGAAGCAAAAGTCAATTTTTTATGATCCTCGTACCCATGATCAAAAAAGAGATGAGCTCAGTTCGGCGTGTGAGAAGCAAATGATGGATTTTAATTTGATATTGAACATCGCCTAGGGAATGTGAAGGGTGCCATTAACCGGTATACCGTATTCCAAGTGGATTTAAGACCGATCAAGTGGGATTGTAAAATGATCCTCCAAACTGGATGGGATTCGAATTAGGATCTGAAGTTGAATCGAAATCAAAGCTAGATATTCTCCTCTTTTACAAATTGATGCGAATCTTGTTTTCTTTGTTGGGCTAACAATTCTCATTTGTTGCCCTTTGAAGCTGAAAACAAATATGTTGATTCCATAGACCATGATAAAAATAAGTAATGGGCCTTGTCATTGGCATAACTACACCCTCCATCCAGGAAAACTGAAGTAACTCAGATAATAGTTTGAGAAACATCTCAACTACTCAAGGAGTTGATCATAATCTAATAAAAAACTTTGTAAGATGGTGTCTATGCTCTGCATTTCCCTTGGGGTCTTGGACCGATGAAATACGGTAGATCTAGTTGGTGATGCCGCCTTTCATTGGGATTACCTTTGGAGCCTCTGGAGCAATGACTCGGGTGTTGCTGGTCATCTCTGTCCAAAGTTGCCGGTATCTCGAATGGACGATGGAGTTTTACGGCAGGATTGGACGACTTTATCGAAAACATTCGAGGCAGGTCTTTGTTGTGATGAAAAGAGGCCTGATTTGGCCGAGTCTGTGCTGAGGAGGCGTCTTCATCGGTATGATTGAAGGATTTCGGAGATTTGCCCAAGTCTCGCGTTCCACTTCTAAATTCAGCCTTTTGCGCCTGTACTTGGTCATCCGCATTCGCATCCGCATCCTCATCCTCTTCGCCCTCCTCCTCTTCTTCCTCCGCCTGCTCTTTGGAACAACTTGGGTAAGGGGATCTCAAATTAGCCGTGTAGTCCTGAAATGGAGCAGATTTCTCAAAATTCAAGTGACGAGCTCTAACCGCTGCGATGTCAAAGAAACTCGGCCTTTTTATGGCTAAATATTAGCCCACCCCAATCTAGAGATTTGCCCATTCCACTCTTAAATCCCCTAGCATATCAGATTGTTGAAGATTTTTTGGTCGCATTTGGCGTGAAATGTGATGCTCAAACAATGCCACATTCCCTTAATCCCCGCTTATTCTTCTTCATTCGCTGAGGACGAACGACGGAATTGAAGGCAAAAGGCGAAAGAAGGAAAAGGAGCAGGAGAAGGAAGAGGACCAGGCGCAGGGAGAAGGAACAAGAGGAACAAGAAGATCATTGCCTGTTGGCATTTCGGCCTTCGTTCCGCCTTGGCCTTTGCTAAGGATGGGATGGACGGAATTTCTCTCCGCTCACTTCCCGATAGAACGAGAGTCCTCCACGAGGTTGTGGAAAGGAACGCATGAAGAAATGAAACAAGAAAAAACACTCATTCTTCATCCACGGCCTAGATTGAACCATCTTCTCGAGCTGATTCATTTGTGTTGGTGAGGAAAGCTTGACCACAACCTTGTTGTCAATCGAAAAGCTGGTTAAGTGGGTACGAGGGCTGTGATTACGACGGAATGGTGTCTCTTCTTTTCTTGGGTGAGGAATGATAATACTTGAGGACCAAAATTACGAAACGTAAAGAGTCGATTTACGGATCTCTTTTTTATGGTTACTCACAAGCACGACCAATTTACATCGATAGGGCTTTTCAGTTTCAATGTTGTGGGGCCACCAATACATAATGTAACATATATCTTGATAATGTTAATTGAAATATTGAAATATGTGTTTGAGTCGCTATTCAATGTCTTTTAAATTATATTTCAATTGACAAAACCAGTACTTAAAAGCAAAAGATAAAAGATATTTTTTTGAAAACAGGAGCTTGAAAACAAATTTTGGATGTGTGGTGGCTTTTGCTTGGTAATTTGGAACTTCGTTTCAAATTGAGAAGTTTAATCAGATCTACAAGTATTTCGTAATCCCTATTCCACTACTGAAGTATCGATCTCATTTCTTTCCAATCTGTCTCTCAGTATTGTACTGTAGTGCGTAACAGTAATGGTTCCAAGTTGATTCCTTCGGCAAGTTTCATCATTTCAACTCCCGTTCCGTTTCCTTCAGGCTTTTCATAATGATGTTCCAATCCATGTGGAACATTCACTAAAACCCAAAGTTGAAAGAACTTCATCGAGACGAGAGGCCATTTGAATGGACGAGGCGGCGATAGTGATTCTTTCTTTACTCATAGTGGTGGATGCTAGTTATGCTTTTTGTGGCCAAACTTTGGAGCGCTGCAGATGTTGCATGGCCAATGAAGCTCATTCAAATGTAAAAGCGGTTTTCTCCTTTCCAGTTAGCTTTCAATGCCTTCACATCAAGATCTAATCAAAGCTTGATGCCGTGAAAAATTTAGAAAAAACTCGATACATCTGCCAATCGAGACCTTAAGTACTTCAGTGCATCATGGCATCGCTCAAGGAGTATTGTGAACAGACATCTCTCCACGGATGGTTCTACATGACCTCCACGGATCGAAAGATATGGAGGTTCCTATGGACCATGATTGTTCTCACATCCATTGGCGTGGCTTCAGTGTTTGTATACAAGGCCACCGAAGACTTCTCTGAGGCCACCGTGGTCACAACCATTCATTCAACAACCGTCCCATTGTCAGAAGTCTACTTCCCAGCAGTGACCGTTTGCAATATCAACCAGGTAAAACTATAAGTCACCTGAACTCCTTCGCTATAAGTCTTTGTGATATAGTGGTATGTAAAGCACTGAAGCAATGCCTCTTGGTCCTGGGAGACCAAAGTAAAAGCCATTCCCATAGTCGATCACCTTGAAATTGGTCCATGCTGCCAAGTAATCGCAACCAGAACCGGGAACTACAGTAGATAGGACTCACAAAATGCTCAGCACGCTCTCAAAAGATGCAAGTATTCTTTTCATAAGAGAGGTTATTTACAATACCTATATAGCGTGAGGTGTACTAAAGATACTAAAGACATAAAGGATATTTTTCTTGGGGGAGGTGGCAAATGGGCATAGCACATATTGTAGTCGGTATTCTTTAAGTTTGAATTATCTTTATCATTCTACTTTTTTCTTATCCTTTTCTTTATTACAAAACTAGTGTATCTTTGGTGGCGTATTATGATACATATATTATATTCATAGCTCATTTTTAAGAACGTAGTGACACAATATCAATATCAATAAAGATATCCACAATATGTGACGGAGTCACATTTTTATTTTAGGAGTGTATGCAGCTCAGCAAATATTTATAGCGTTCTTAGTATATAATCTAAATGCGAGTATCAATTCTTTCTCATCGTTACTTACTGTCATTAAAAAGACGCAATGAAAATAATAATATGGCATTGTGTAAGTAGTGTGGGTGGAGCAAAGGAAAATTACTTTTTTTTCTCATTTTTTCTTATTGTTTTAACAAACTCGCTTTTAGGCATTCAAATCCATAACGTAGAAACGTTATACTTGAAGAGGCTCCAAATTTGCAATATATCACTTAAGAAAGACTGTTCATTCCATAGGTACTGCATCCTTTTTTTTCGTCGGTATTTGTTGATTTCCATCAAATACATCAGAGGACCATTCGGAAAATATTAGGATCAAGCAATGAACACGTGTTTTTCTCAGGGAACGATGACTAGAAAAGATAAAAGCACCACTTAGCCAAGGTCGGTCTTTTTGGATCCTTCGTGATATGGGTTCTGCTCATTTCATACAGACTTAATTTCGTTTGACCTGTTGGCAGTAATTGTCATCGGTCCTTTCTACTTGGCAAGTTTATGCAAGTCACGTTGCAGAATCGTGTTCTGGAACACGGAATCTTGATGTTGGGGAACAAGGCTACAATCCCTTGGCTTGGCCTTGGCAGTAGTTGTTTCACAGAGTGCATGGGGATTATTGCAATTTCCGTCATTGAGCTATTGAATTTCACATTATATGATCGTGTTTTCGAAAATTTAACACAAAGTGCCAAAATAATATTCATTGAATACAAAGTTGAGGGTCTTCATAAAGTCGAGACATCGTCAAAGTGCCCTTCGATCCCAGTTTAGCCCAACATTTGCTGGTTCTAACCCAATGCAAATCTCAATTTGGCACAACTTTGATGTTGCATTTGATGTTGTTCCATGCTCACAGATGAGATTCAAGTGTTGGACAGCTTTTCTTGATATTGGATCTTGTACCCAGAGAGCTTATCAAATGCAAGCATATTCATGCTTTGGCAAATCTTCCCCACCAATTCAGCACCTCGCGAACTCAACAAAAGGCCTTTGAGCATCAAAAAGGATCCCGAATCATTCATTTGCTTTAACGTCCCTGGATCACTTGACAATTCACCAGGGAAATCTGAAGAATGGGACTTAAGCAAACTTGGAGGCCAGGAGGTCTTGAAAAGGTTGGACAATTGCAAAAGGTTGGGCTAAAGCCATAAAGAACGGCGGGATAGAATAACCTTAGTCTGTTTCATGTGCCCTCTAAACTCTCACAAGCGTGACGGATGAGGTGCAAGATGAGATGACTTGACAGCCTTTGGTATTGTCAGAAAAGGCCTACACAATATTCTCATCAACCAGGAAAGGATTTGGACCAAAAATCTGCTCTAGTACGGCGGAACCATCCACATATTTTCATTCAAATCAATGAAACCGGTGAGAAAGTTTCTTGAGCAGGTCTCGTAAATGTTCCCATAATCATAATGCGAGTCGATGTATGAAAAATGAAATGATAATTCTGAATGGCAAACCTCGGACATGTTTACAACCACAGGTTCCAATAAATATGTTCGCCTTGAACTTGACTGGTTATAGCAGTTATGGTTCCATTGTGATATATGATCAGTTCCAGAGTCTTTTGCTATTGAAAGAGCTTCCCGTTGGAAAGTGAAAATGCACAAATTTTCCATCTTTTCTGCCTGGAACCAGGGTTGGTGAGTGGACAACAAGCATTGGGTCCAATGTGCGTGCTCGCTTTGCTGACACTTACTGCACCTAGTTTATTGACTGAGCCACTTTGGCTCGGAAGATTGGGTCAAAAACTGTCAAGGATCTCAGCATATCTATAGATCTAACCAAGCGTACCAAGCGTTTTCGCTCTCATCCGAGCCAAGACAACGATCTTTATCGAATCAAATTTTATTCGCAAAGTGGATTTTTGAGCACTGTGCAATACAACAATGAAATATATTTAATGGCCGAGGCTTATTTTCATACCAGTAAAACAAGCGGGTTCATGCAACCTTGGCAACCTTGTTTCGGATCTAGTACAATCTTAAGATCGGTGGCTTGGCTGCTCTAAGTAACCAAGAAGGTTTTGTTTCCCTCAGGATATTTTTGGTCTTGGTCTGATGTTTCACTAAGCAATGGGTTTATGGTCTGTCATATCAAGGCTGATGGCTTGATGCTCCCTAACCAAATAGCCATCATGGTATTATCTATATCTGAGGCCCAAATATAGACTAGCCGCCAGTTGTAATTTGTGAAACACTCGGCCGGAGTCCAAGACAGCCTTGGCTAAGACTAACTGGCCTTTAATGCACACATGCCCCTACTTTGAGCGAGTTTGTGAGCAGGCCATGTATTGCAACCGGCGTTCCGTAGAATACGTAGAAACGACGCTAAGTAGCCCAGAGATTGCACTCATCTAGAAATTACTTCTTGCTTCTTGGCATGGAAGATGGACCATTGAAAGAGTGATATTGTCTGCTTTGCACAAGAAAATGGAACTGGATCCCATAGCAACCCACCCTGTTAGTTGGAAGGCAACAAGGGGATAAGTTTGAACATTAAATTATTAGGAGCAACGAGAGGAAGAGACAAGAATGCATTGGCCTTGAATCAAGGGATTCATGCTAGCTTTATGGCTATTGGGAACAAATCTTGTAGGCGAGATTATGCTGTCCATCGACACAATTAAAACACAAGCACACGATAAAAAAATCCAAAGAATAGGACCCTGTCCCTTCCAGTTCCACTTGGCACACCCCAGATACCCAGGTTGCACAATGTACTCGAAAATGCACAAGAGGTCGGACTTTACGGGATCTACCGGCTGTCTGGCCTCTTGACCTAATACCTATTGGAATTAGCTATAACAAAAGGTTGAAGTGCTCGATGTACCGTAAAAAAGATTTATGATGGAGGTAAAGCTCAAACTTTACCGTGAGAAAGGAACGAAAAAACGGCAATCTCCAACACGTTGCACGAAAACCCAAACCTAAACATTCCCTTACAGCACGTCGTACACACTAACTTAGAGGGGATCTGCGTTCCATTTTTCTTCAAGGTCCGGAAGTCCTTCTTCAATGATTTGGATATTGACAACAACGTGAGTGTGGTGGACCTTCTCTATGAGCAGTTCTACACGGGCAGTGAGCACGAACCTTTGCCCGATGAGAAGGAGTTCATGAAGAGCCTCTTCAAATCCGAGACATACGTAAAGAACGAGTTCCGATACCATCGGATCACTTCTAAAGGTCACTCTGTGGAGACGCAATTAAGCAACTGGACAGCATACTTGGACAAATTTCAAGAGTGGATCGAACAAGGGTTCCAATTTACGCGTTTGGCCGTTCAAGAACCTTATGGCGTGATGATCCTTCAAGTGAGCATCGTGATATGAATTTTGATCGAAAAGATGTCTTCGGCTTAGCTTAATGTCTTCAAACGTATTTTATACTGACTTGATACTTGGTTACAAAGGAAGACAACAGAGTACGAAGCGAAATCGGTTCACCAAAATGGCGTATAACAATTCATTTTTCTCCGTTGGCTTGCCTTTCTCAAGCTCTTCGTAATCATTCATAAAGATGTTGTGGTGGCTGCATAGTAGAAGCCAAAGGCGTCAATGTATCATTAGACTGATGCCCCAATTTCCTTCTGATGGACCCAAGCTAAAAATGTGGGGGAAAAAGTGCCCGAGTTAAACTGTTTTTGGTCAGCATGGTATCAGCTGCTAATGCGTTGTGTTTTATAACATGGAAAGCTTGCCATAAAATTTCAATCTCTCATGCACTTCTATGCAGAAGGTCATTCTCAGTGTTAACTTAAGTGGGATAGAAAGCCCACGGAGCTTTTTCTGGTCTTTGTGCAGGCGAGAATCTAGTGGATCCCATTTAAATTCCCTGTCGAATGAGGCAACGATGTAACAACTCAAAGTAAAAACAAGTTTAACAGTGAGCTTTTTGTTTTATCTTTTGAGAACAGAATCCAATCATAATCTCATGTGATACTATACATACCAAGGCCTTGAGCATCTTTTTTTTGTGACTGACCGATTTTAAGTCTTTGGCGCAAGTCCCAAGACGCCGTATTGTTGTTGGGTGGCAAGACGAGGACACACATGCTCATGTTTGCCCAACTCTCGCACTAAACTGTCCCCAAGAAGCAAGTTCGCCATTGTTTATAACAATTATCATTTTGATTGGAAGACTCTTCTCCTTGACCGCGCACGAAACATACATTTCCTATTAAGTATCAACATCAATATTGAGAAAAAGTGCACACTAAAGCACTTTGCGTGCAACGATCGAATTGTGTCGTTGTGATTTTTTTTATCATGATCATTATTGATCAGGAGAGTGCTCCGGTTTAGAACGTATGACATAAAGCAAAAGCATATTTGATGGTCTTAGTTCCGCTTGAGCTGGTCTGACAACACAAAGCTCCGTGGTCATGTTCTCTCGTGTTTAGGACCATCACCATTCGGGCGGGGAACTTGGGCCCCATATCTGCATTCGTTCAAACTCAAGCATCCCAGATTTAGCACCACTAACGATTCTTGGCTTTATTGTAGGGGGAGGAAGGGAGATGCCACCAAGTTCTTTAGGGACTTGGGGACCTTGGAAGCCATAAATGACACAGATTTGAATGTTTAGTTGATGAATTGGAAACTACTGCTTAAAATACTAGAATAAGAAATATCTTAACTATGGTATGATAATACGTTTTGGGGTACTATTGAAGCATGCCAATCAAAGCAAAATTGAAGGCAAAAATACAAGTTTGTTGGCCCGAAAGCGACGTTATTTACTGATCTCAATTCAAATTAGATTCCACAACCATGTTTTATTTGAGACTTCAGAGAGATAATTCCAAATCGCATTTCCGTAAATCACCAGACAGTTCATTCAAGTTGCATCATGATGTTTATTTTGTAAAGGCATTGAAGTGAAACTCGCTTGTATTCTTTCCAAATTTTTAACACTAAATTGGAATCCTTTTTGCCAAAATGGATTTCTTGAGGAAAAACCTGGATCGGAAAACGTTTGTGAGAAGGGTAAAAGCTTGGCAGGCTATAAAAACTAGGCCACTTTTCAATGGCCATCCTTCAATAATCTGAAATCTTCGAGTCGTTTTCTGTGCTATTGAGGCTCCAGGATTGATTCATTGCTCGGCAAAAAACATGCCCTTTTGGGGGCCTTGTCTGTTCCCTCAAAAACTTTAGGAACCACAATTTTTGCAACAATACTACCGTTTAGAGAAAGTTAAAAAAATCTGAAGCGCACAACTTTTTCAAGCAAATTAACTTGCGAAGATTTTTAAAAAAAATATGTCATCATGACAAGCAGCCCCTATAGCTCAGAGGCAGAGCACTAGTCTCGTAAACTAGGGGTCATGAGTTCGATTCTCATTGGGGGCAGTGGTTTCATTATGATCAGTCTACGTTTTGAATAAAATTTCAGGCCAGTTATGGAATGCGCAAACGCTTTGGCAATTACACCGATTTCAATCCTTACTTCGGCACGGACTACGGAATTTGCAGCCTCATCAAGCCTCAAATCGCTTTCGATCCCAATCTCGACGGTGTTCCCTATTGGAAAAAGATTTTCGGCGAACACAATTGGGCCGTGGAGAAAGGAGCAGAGGTGGGCAAGGCCAATGGCCTTAGCATGCTTTTGGATGCCGAGACCTTCGATTACACGTTTCACTTAAAAGCCGGCGAGGGATTCAAAATTGCTGTTCATCATCATTTGGACCAACCAATCATGAGCATCAAGGTAAGATGAAGAGGCTGATATTACGAGGTCCACCTTGGCTCTCGAGCATTGATAAATGAGGATAGATCCACGTGGCATCTCTTTTCTTGCTTTTCCCAGGAGCTGGACATTTCGCCAGGATCCGTGTTCCAAATTGCAGTGACCCCGACTCTAATGTCCACCACACCCGAGGCCATTGAGCGATTCTCCCCATTGGAGCGAGGTTGTTACAAGGAAGGGGAACTGCCATTGAAATATCTACCCTCCAGTTTCTATCGTTATGAGATGTCCAATTGTCTGTTCGAGGCAGCTTATGAGCGTGTCCTTGAGGAATGCGAATGCACTCCGAGCTTTCACCAATTGGCCTACGAGCATGTGCCCTCCATTTGTCGGGGACCAAGTCTGACTTGCATGAATCGAATACTAAGGTTCATCGGAAAACTCAACCGGGTAAGGCAAACGAATACTGTACTCGAATGGTCACAAAAAGAGCCTCATCCATTTTGCCCAATGCCCTAGCCCCAGAACCAGGGTGTTGCAGATCAAAGTCAAAGTGTGTGGCTGGGCTTCTCTTAATGCTAATGGGAGAGGCAATGAGTCCGTTCAGCTTGCACTGATGATATTTGCTCGACAATCAACGTCACTTGTGCAGTTCTCATAAAGATCTCTGAGCCAGACCAAATGGTTGTCCCAACTCCCAAGGACAGATCAAGCTCAGCGTAAAATTTTGGCGAGTGACAAGGCTTTCTAAGGATCATTTGCAGTCGTGTTCCAGTCACATATATCTTCTGAGGTCCGAATCAAATGGTTCAAGTCCAAAATCAAATTCTATTCAGCAACCAAGCACCATGGTAGAACACACTAAAAGTGCACAATTCACTTCTGCACGCAGGATCAGAGAGCGTGCATGTACAAGTTTTTAGCAGCATAGCTAAGTGCTCTAAGAAAAATAGCTTGATGCCCTTGGCCGAAAACAATTTGGTTTCGTTCAGCTCCTAATTTTGATTTCAAAGTTCGAATAATCCAACGTTCTAATGCCATTCAGCATTTTTTCCTGCCTCACTATCTTTTGGTGATAGAAAATGCTAGGTCAGGATCTAGCCAGCCTTCGAAAACAAATTGACCTTTGTGGCCTGGGGAATGTTCCCCTTTTCGAGAGGAATTTAGCTCCACCGATAAAAGAAAGACAAAAAGTTGTTTTCATTGCGGAGAGTACGAGGTGTACGGGAAGTGATTTTGGAACCAAGCTCCCTTCAGTAATCCAAAATGGTGTCGGAAGCAAAAGCCTTTGTCCTCTTACTCTTAATTTGTTTGGTTAGACCTTTACTTCAACCCACTGAGCAAAAACATCCAGGAGTACTAAAGATGTTGGATGTTATGTCCAGCTATGATATCATATTAAAGAACAAGGGCAACAAGTCGCCAAAAGTAAGGCGATGAGCATGCTCGTACTTTCCGACCTTGTCCTAAAGTGAGTTTATTGGCTATTTAATGAATGATGACGAATGCGCTGCAACCCAATGAGAAGCTTCAAAGAAACGTCAAACTGAGCGTTTTTTACCTTAATGTCTCGAATAGTGTTGATGTCACCAAAACGCCGAGTGTCCATTATCCCATTTGAAGACCATGGCCATGGTTCTGGTGTAGGGTTGTGTGCCAAAGATTCTCTTTATCCGCCTTTCAAGTTCGAGGCGGGTGGCAATGAGCGAGAAATTAGGTAATGTGCCAAGTGCCCACTCAACGCCGATTGTTGCTGCATCCGCCCACCTTCTACACTACTACAGTACTGCAAAAGACATATTTCAGGCCAAGGGTTTACACGAGACATCGGGAGTGAAACTCGAGTGCAAAACCGAGTCAATTTTCTTCCTCTGCTTTTTAGCCTAATTTCATCAAAGAGACAGTTTCCGGAAATGAATGGTATTTGACGCTGTCTGATTCAATTTCATAACCGTGATAGAAATCACAAAAAAGTGATCCATTCTTTTTAAACGGCATCCATCACAATGTCTCTCAACTGGACGTTGGAAGAACTCAATAAGACTTTCTCTATCATTCAATACTTTAGACTTATCTACACTGGAGTTCCCAGTATATTATTGAAGTATTACTTTATGCCAAAAATCCTATTCCGGGTCTGAATGACAGTTTGTCTTTCCTCTTCAAATGAATGCAGTTAAAAAGGCAGACCCCTATGTCCTTCAAAAGAGTTGCGCTTTTAAGAAAAACTCTTGGTACAAATGAGATTTGCAGGAAAAGTTCGAGCTTCAAATGAGAGGGTTTGGTTGGGCAAGATAAATCTTTTGGCGAAAACTGGCAAATTTCTGCTTTCTACTTGAGAAACGTTCAATTCAGCTTGGGTTGTGGGTAATTAATTGATACCCGTGGATCACTCGAAATCCCCAAAGTTCGGGTATCTGGCTCATTGTGCCCGAGAGATGTGCTTCCCACACTTCATCTTGAAATGCATCGCTGGAAACGGCCCCTCTGACTTGAAGCCTTGAATGGCACCTTCGAATGGGCCATTAAATTGAGATATATCATTGACATCCACGACTCGATTTTTGCAGGTGGGAGAAAACCAAGACGAGTGCTTGTCGGCCTGCTACGATCAAATCAATCATGTTTCCGTGACCAGTTCGGATTTCCCAAATCGAGAGACCTTTGTGCGTCGAGAGGAATTTTGTCTGGCCTTGCAGAAGCTCAATCGCACGTGCAACTCAGAGAAGAGGGCATTCCTAATTGCCAAATTCCCCACAGTGTGCCACAATATCCGAGTCGTGTTTCAACGTGTGTCCGACATTGGAGAGAACGGTTCACTCTGCCGAGCCTTGAAATGGGATCCGGTGCGTCTTTGGGATTTCAATCGCACCGATGCCGATATTGCTCGACTGGAAGACGACATATTTCAATACGCGAAACAAAACTTGGCCGTCGTGAATGTCTATATCAAAGACCCGGTGGTCACTCAGATTATGAGGGATGAGAAGATTCCAGTTATAGCCTTTGTTGCCAATACCGGAGGCTTGCTCGGACTGTGTATGGGTTTCAGTCTGGTCAGTGTTTTTGAAGTGCTCTACCACTTGATTGGTGCCCTTCGGCAATGGTGGATGAACCGGATAAGCCCAATTGGTAGGAGATTTGTAGCACAAACGGCCGCCTTGGCCACCCGCACCGTCAGCGTTCCAATGAATCAAGGTCAATATTATTCTAGAGTGGCGAGAACTAATGTCTCTGAAACCAGTTTTCCAATTATTTAGTTACTAACACACATTCTCTATCTCTTCATCTAGGAGATATTCAAGTGAATGAACTTGCACGGGCAGATCACGCCCTCCTTACCAATAACGGAGATTGCCACCCTGGTCCGAAAAACAAGCTGCCTTGCGCTATTCATGGATCGAATGGGGCGCCCTCTACTATCCTCATGTGTGAACTAAACTCTAGAACCAGTGGTCAAAGTCAGATTAGACAGACTCTTGTCAGGAATCACGAGACTCAGACTTGTCTTTTGTATGAAAAATCTCCAAACCAACCAAGTCCCGTTTACTGTGAGTTGGATTGTGCTCAAGGCAACGGAAGTGTGTCTAACGGAAGTGATGAGTCAGACGTTGCTGATATTCAACTAGATTTTCAAAGCCCATCAGGGTTGCCGCATGGGATTCATTGTGATTGCCAAATGGTCATGTCAGACATCAAATGCAAGAGGAGCAGCTAATAACGTCTGGCTTGGAGGGAATGCCTCATCAAATGGGCCCGTTTATCGGGAATTACTCAGCAAGATTTCTCTTGGCCGACTCTCGCCTCGTCAACAAAAGGGGCATCATGGTTGTATGTAGGGGATAGCTTACGACTAATACAGTTCATGATCCACACAAGTTGGACAGATTATGCTCAATGGGTCTAGTTTGATTGACATGACAAGCGATGAAGTAGAGACGAAAATGATCCTTATTGCAACTAGATACAAAGAATGAATTGTGACTGGTGAATTGAAAATCATGGAATGATGGTTTATGAGCACCATTATCCATCATGCAATTCTTGCGAATTACGAAATATCAAGTCCAAGAAAACTGACTCTTTCATTTTATTTACCTCCCCGAATATAGTTCCGGAGAGGCAAATTTAGGCATGGACTGCCTACTTGGACTTCGAAAGGGCTCCGTCAAAATTGGCCTAAGCTTGGCCGGAGCAATTTTTAGTCCTTTTTTTTCAGAATATACGAATAAGATAAAAGTTCAGATGATTGCAATTAAAGGCAAGTTATTAAAGTTGTTCGATTAAAAGTTACAGAATGCTGCTACAGAATAAAATTATGGGAAAGGGGCCCAAGATACAACAATTTAGCTTTTATACGCAGTAACTCTTTTCATCAGCCAGGATTAGATTTGTTATCGAAATCATAGATTAGGTCGTGGAGTACGGTAGTAGTGGAGTGGAAAGCTCTCTGAAACCACGTTTCAGTTTTGCGTTACCTCCTAATCAAGTACTGGAACATGAAGATGGAATTCATTGAGCACATTGAACACTCTCTCAGTGGGAATGCATATCTGATCAGGAGATAACGCATAGCTCTACCAAACCTCGCTAGAAGACGTTCGATCTTTGACCGAGCTTTCCACTCCATTACTGACGTACTCCCTGATTAGGTAAACAAAGATTGACCCCAAATTGATTTATTTTGGATAAAACAGAGTTCTTTAAAAAAAACATTAAATGTTCTTGTAATCATTTGAAAACACCCTTGAACTTTATTCATGGAAATTTGCTTTTCAAATTTGTATTGTGAAATACAAAAAGAATAACTCCTATGGTGGTTAGTGCAGGTTCTTAAAAGACAGAAAAGTTCCCTGGCTGCCTCTCATCTCTGATCTTTCTCCAAAGGAAACTTTTAGACGCTCATCACCAAAGCTTTGTAACAAATGCAATTAAAATGAGCAAAGAATGCCTTTAAAAATGCAACAGAAATGGCACAAAAGCATATAAAGTGCTAAATGGATCTGTTTTTCGCATTTTTTACTTCTTTGAACAGAATCAGAAACAAAATTACGAAAATGCTAAATGCAGCTGTATTCGCATTTTTACTTCTTTCAACAGAATCATAAACAAATTACAAAAATGCTGACAATGGTGGCAAGCTATGGCTAACCAATGCTTTTTTTAGGGGGAGAGGGGGGGAGTTTGGGTTTTCACGGGCTTTTTTAACCGCTACGGGGAATGTAATCCCTAGTACTATTAAAATGAAAGGTTATAATTCGTCTATTTATTACCTTTCAATCCATGTGGGGTTCATCTGGAAGGCTATCTAAAAATTGGTCCAAGTCGGACTTGAAAGATGCAACCGGATCAACTAGGCCTACGTATTCCCTACGAATATTAGAGGGAAGCAAATTAAACAATGAAGGATCCCGAGAAAGAAGAGAAGTGGACTTTATTGTTTGAACTAGCCTGGATTCTCGAGGGCTTGAAGGTGCTCTCAAAACGCACATTAAGCCTCTACGGTCACTAAAAATGACCCTAAATCCTGGGTTGGGACAAAGCTCATGGATGCTTTTAAAGACGTACAGTATCAAATACCTTTCGTACCTTCTCTGAACACTGTACAGTCCCAACCTTTCTAACCTCTCCCAATAGGAAAGCTCTCTCAATCCTGTGATGTTCCTAGTGAAACATCTTTGGACTTGTTCGACCTTTTGCAAACCTGCTGAACTCATTGGAGCCCAAACGGGTGATGCATATTCATGATTTGGCTGGACAATCGACTTGTACATCGTAGTAGTACTTGTAATACTTGTAGCATCGTGATGCTATCTCTGGACTGAAACGTGCGATAAATCCAACCACATATTTGAAAAGCTTTACCCACCTTCAACTGGATTTGCCCATCGAACTCTCCCTTTTTTTGGAGGACTACACCTAAATCTTTCACAGATGAGACCTGCTCAATATCTTTACCTCCATTATCTATGAATGGAGTATTTAAAGGAGTTGACCCAAATGTCATTGAGCGGAATTTCATTCCGTTCAGGGACATATCACTCCCAGTTACCTATGAGTAGATTAGATCTAAGTCCTGTGCAAGGCTACTGGAATCTTGGCCATTCCTACCAGAAACTAACTTTGTACCGTCAGCATAAGAAGAGAGACTGGCAGTAATACTAAGCAACGAATATTAGTAGATATTTTGGTGGCTTATCCCCTTGACCGCTTTGCCTTATGCCTCAACCAATATGAGTTGAGAATTTCGGTCAACGATGAGTTTAATTGGTTTTCGGAAGGGATTAAGCGAATAAGCCATTAAAATAGCAGCCTTCACAAAAAGGAGGGGTTCTAGGATGAAGCCCTGGGGAACACCTGGCTTGACATCATGTATGTCACTAAGGGATCCCTCGACCTCAACAATTTGCTTCCTATCCTGAATGTAGCTTCTTATACAATTGAGAACCTTGCCTTGGATCCCAATGTCATGAAGTCTATTCAACAAAAGGCCATGATCTACTTTATCAAAGGCCATATAAAGATTGAAAGGTAATGAATAGACGAATTATAAGCTTTCATTTTGACAGTTCTGGGGATAACATTCCCTCTAGCGGTTAGAAAAGCCCGTAAAAAACCAAACAAACCAAAACAAATAAGAAAGTCAATTTTTTGAGCAGGCCAAAACGTTGAAAAGTGCACAAAAATGCAAAGAACAAGTGTTGCAAACAATGCAAAAAAGCAGGGAAACGTGAAAAAAAGGTTTTGAACCGTTTTGGTACTGAGACCCGCAGATGAGGGACGAATATAAAACAGACAAGACATTACATATTGGAAAAATGGACGATGTGATGGTCGGATTCGTTGCCTGAGCAAGGTTTAACTCTTGACCTTAGTCCCAACCAGATGGTTGAGACCAGAAAGAAAAAGGAGGTTCCCTTCGTCGTAACAGTAACTCTAAGTAAGCGTCTAAGAAAAGTTTTCGTTTGGAAAGGAATAATTTTTAGCAAATCGTAAAGAACTTCACTCTTGGATTTTCGCCTCCCAGGGGAAATTATTTGTGTATTAAGAGGTTGCGAGAAAAACAATCTTTACTAAAAGTTTTCGTCTTAAATGCGCTCTACATACACATTTAAGACTCGGTCCGATGTTCCTCTCTTTTCATTTTAAACGTTCAGTTCAAACTATAATTCTAAGAATAAAAAAATATATTCGGTCCATCTTTGATTTGGTATAATTGAAAACGAAATGTATTTAGAATTTTCACGAAACCTATCAATGTATATGTATTTTTCCTCCCGGACCGATTGGTTATGAGGTGGAAGTTAATTATTATGATCTAAAAGAGTCTCAGTCTATCTCAATTAAACGTGTGCACTCTGATTCATAATTATTCTAAAATTGTCTTTGATATCTGCGCACCTTCAAGGCTAGGGATAGGTTCACTATGGTTACCCTCCACCAATCCATTGTTCAATACCATCTTGATTACGCCTTATTGATTTGGAGTCGTCCATGTCTAGTAAGCGATTGAAAGAAAATGGAGAGCATGCTCCAGCGCTTCACTCGGCAGAGTACAGGAATGTCTAAAGTTTCCTAGTGGAATAGACTTCAACATCTACACCTGTATAGTGTACAAAGGAGACACGAACGATATGTCTACATACTTTTAAGTGGATCCATGAGCTGTCTCATAACACGGGCATTGCTTTCACCCACCGAAATAATGAACGTGTCACATGTATCCAACCCCATTGGAACTGTATAACAAGAATGCAGCATCGAAGTCAACCATGCGTCACTCATTTTTTTGGAAGAGGGCCGAGACTCTTCAACAAACTGCCGCGATCCCTGAGGGCCATCTACGAAAAAATCCCCTTCCCAAATTCAAAGAAAATCTGGATAACTTCCTCCAAACCATTCCAGACCAACCCTCGATACCTTGGTATCATCGATCAGCAAATTCAAACTCGATTTCTGATCAGGCTTACTTTCGAGTGATTGTGTAATCACGTTTTTGTGTAATCAGAAATAACTTTTTTGGTGCCTTGAATAAATATGATTTTAACGGGTATTCATTTATGCACATGTATACCATGGTACTGTAACTCACCGAAAAGCGTTGATACGGTGTTGAACCGCCCTCCTTTTGAGATGGACATTGTTTGCCTTGATCCAAAACCTGACCGTCAAATTTGGATGGTGAGGATTGCTCTTCGAGTCTTTGTGTGGGAAAGTAATGAGCCGATTTGGAGGCTGCTGCCCATGCCTCGGCTAATGTCTGCATCGTGCGTTCAAGATCCATCTGCAAATGGAAAGAAGCAATTATAAACAAACAGCCCAGGAGATTGTTTCATATGTTGTTTGAAGAGTTGCATTTTCCTGCCTCTTAATTTGACGGCCACTTAGAGGCTTTATTTCCAACAAGGGTTGCCTATGTTTTCAACAAGAGGATAACGGGACACCCTGAGCAATATTTTCAAATAAGGAAAACGGGTAGCACAAAACCCAAAATATCAGCTTCTAACAAGATGCGATGCTTTGTGGTATTTCCCTCTATTTTGTATGCAAAGGCATTTGAAATTTAGAAATGAACACTTGAAGCATAATAATTTAAAGATACACCTTGTAAATGCTTTTTATTGAAATCCATTTGATCATTTCCACCATGGTTCTTGTATTTGATTGCATCTCCATAGCAAGTAGAAATGTAAACACAAATCCTGATAATCTATGACAAGCTATTGAAAAAATGCATGGTTATCATTTTTTACGTTCATATTTTTTAAACATTGATCAAACTTACATGCAATAAAAAAAACTTCTACTACTTCAACTGACCATATTATTATTTTGCACATGAAACCTTTCTATGCATATCAGCTAAGTTTGAGAAATAATAAATAAGATGTAGATTAAGATTCTTAGATTAAGTAGTTGTTGAAGTTTTAGAATCTAATCTTAAAAAAAGATAGTTGTATTAAAACTATTAGTCTTTGGTTTCAAAATATTGCTTAAATTAATTGTCAGAGCATGGAAAAGTTTATACGAAGTGTTACATTCATGTTCAATGGTAAATTGAAAGTTTTACGATGCTTTTTCGTAAAAAAGGTAACATATATGAATTTTCCAAAACTTCACGATTATCTTATTTGGCAAAAAAATGCTCTGGATGGATCGTTGAATAATATTTAAGGTATTTCATACATTGTCTGCATCTTTAGTTCCATTTTGTAGTGCTTTGAGAAAGGAATAATCATCATAATTTCTAAGAACCAGTCCAAGGCCTGAGGAAAAGAGAGTGTAAAAAACTCTATTACTCTTTAATATCTTAACATTTGTTTTATTTTCATAGCTTCTGAATATGATTTGCAAGTTATGATAGTTGGTTGATATGTAATCCATAAGGGAGGTCATTAGAATATTTCATTGAGTGATTGCAAGTTGGAAAAGTACGTCTAAATGCAGCAATTTAGATAAACTAGAAAACAATTCCTAGTACTTTTTTTCTTTTTTTTGCAGACTTCCTTACCGCTTCCGGGATTGGAGTCCCAGCAGTTCAAAACGAGAAAATTATTCATTTTATTTAACTTTTATTTATACATATTATCTGATCGACCAACGGATTAGAGTTGGCTGATCTGGCTAACCCTTGATTATAAGGTTGATCGGGAATTTTAGTCAAAAACTTGCCCAAGTCTGACTTCAATCCTGCTAATGAATCAACGCCTACATACGATCTACGAATGTTTGAAGGAACCAAATTGAACAATGAAGGATCCCGAGAAAGAAGAGAAGTGGACTTCATTGTTTGAACTAGCCTGGATTCTCGAGGGCTTGAAGGTGCTCTCAAAATGCACATTAAGCTTCTACGGTCACTAACAATTGACCCTAAATACTGGGTTGGGACAGAGCTCATGAATGATTTTGAAAACGTTCAATATCAGATACCTTTCGTACCTTCTCTGAATACTGTACAATTCCAAGATATTCATGAGTTTTTTTAAAGTTTATGTTACCTTTTTGGCCATAACATATGACTATTCAACAAATGATTTTGACAGAAATCATAAGTTACATGTTCAATCTTTCCAACCAGTCTCATCCAATACCTATCTTAAGATGGGGCTTTGAATGTATGAACCTAGTTCTTGTACACAATTTTAAGATCATAATCATAATCATACTGAATCGTTTGACATTATTCAACATTTTGGATGCTTTTTTTATTGATGCTATGTTTATTCAAAGATCTATTGCTAAACAAAGAGCCCAAATCCCTAATTTTAGAGCACATTCTCACATGCACAGGTAGACCCCTGCTGTATTATATCGAATGACTTCACCCCATAGAGGAAGCAAGGCCTAGAGAGTGCGATGTGAGCTAGCCAGGCGGACTTGTCGAATTGCTGATAGCTGAATGGCTGATAGGGTAATCCATTTACCAATTTAGCTGCAGTACAAACCCACAACAAACTCGATTTTTACCCTTTTATATTTCTTCTCTTATGGTCAACCACCTAGCAGCTGGATGCTTCATGGTGCTTGAGTGTTGTGGAGAAATGACGACAACACGCCAAATTTCTTACCATAAATATTGTTTTTATGGTCTTAACTTAGTTGCTGAAGAGCAAATAAAGAAAAAGTAGAATTTTCTTAATTGGCTCAAGAGTAAGTTTCAAATTAGTAAATCATAAACAACTTGGGCCCAGAACACTGCCTTGGGGCACTCCACAATTAACATTTAATGATTAACAACTCCCATTTGTATAATCCCACTGTATAATTGCAATGGTTCATGGCTAGCTAGGTAAGGGTCAAAGTCCGAAGCTCAAGCTCTAAGCACAATGAAACCCAAAGACTCCTTATCAAGGCCAAACGGCTACGCCATTGTGTTAGTCTGTAATTTTAGGTGCACTTCTTAAAATAAGTAAATCCTATTTGAAAATCTTTGAAAGAAAAGCCACATCTTTTTGGAACTTTGCCAAATGAAAGCCACACTTACATGTAAAATAAAACGCCGCACAATTGCTTATTTTTAGAAGAAGAAATGTTCCTTGGTGCGAAGTCAAAAGGCAGGTTTCTTGCTCTACCATCTGATAATGGATGTCTCAATAGACGTTTTCAAGTTGGTGTCATCAATTTAGGAGCTATCAACATCTACTGTCAAAAGGGCTTTATTTTTTTGTCGAGGAATAAGAAAAAGATTTTGTACATTCAAAATTCTTATATTTTGATTCAGCATTTTCAATTTTCTGACGTGTTTATGACACGTGGCTTTGCTTTCTCGACCTCGAAAACACCTTGATTCATCAAACTATGTGTTCACGGTGTTCAAAAAGCTTTCCAGAGAAATTCCCAAACACAAATTGGCATTTTTCTACCTCAAAAAGTCATAGGGAACAACTTTAACTTTATTGCTTAGCTCTTGAATATAATTTACGATATCATCTATTTCACTGCTACTTAGTTATATCGGATTTAGTGGTCCAAATGTCATCGGTTTTTTGCCCCAAAATTTCCCTGTTATATGTTAATTAAATTTCCCAAAGGATTAATATCAATTTTCAATATCGCAAAAATGAAAAATTATTTTTCAAATTCTTGCATAATTTTAAATTAACTTAAACCCTTGTACAGCCATATCTAAAACCCTCAAAAAGCAGATTTTTAAAAATTTATTTTAAAAGCATCCAAGGTACATTTAGTTGAGTGGTCACTGAAAATTTCACAAATATTAATGAAGCGTTAAAGAAGCTATTTTCAATCAGTTTCAACAAAGTCTTCAAGAAACGACAAAATCTATAACATTGTTTGTTGTATGCATTTTTTTGTGCGGACTTCCTTACCGCTACCGGTTTTGGAATCCCAGCAGTTCAAGACGAGAAGATTTTTCATTTTACTTGACTTTTATTTATATATATTATTTGATCGACCAACGAATTAGAATTGGCTGATCTGACTGATCCTTGAATATAAGGTTGATCCGGAATTTTAGTCAAAAACTTATCCAAGTCTGACTTAAATCCTGCTACTGGATCAACGCCTACATAAGCCCAGCGAATATTTGAGGGCAGCAAATTGAACAATGAAGGCGCCCGAGAAAGAAGAGAGTTGGACTTCATTGTTTCAACTAGCCTGAATTCTCGAGGGCTTGAAGGTACTCTCAAAACGCACGTTAAGCCTCTACGGACAATAAAATTGACCCTAAATCCTGGGTTGGGACAAAGCTCATGAATGCTTTTGAAAACGTACAATATCAGATACCTTTCGTACCTTCTCTAAATACTGTAACAGTCCTAACTTTTTTAGTCTCTCATAATACGAGAGCTCTCTCATGCCTGTGATGTTCCTAGAGAAACATCTTTGGACCTGCTGGAGCTTTTGCAAACCTGCTGAACTAATTGGAGCCCAGATGGGAGACGCATATTCTAGGTGTGGTTGAACAATCGACTTGTACAGAGTAAACATCGTGATGCTATCTCTGGACTTAAACGTGCGATATATCCACCCACATGTTTGAAAAGCAGTACCCATTTTCAACTGGATATGCTCATCGAACTTTCCATTATCTTGGAGGACTACACCTAAATCCTTCATGGATGAAACCTGCTCAATGTCCTTACCGTTATCAACTAATAGAGGAGTGTCTAATGGCGTCGACCCAAAGGTCATTGAGCGGAATTTCATTCAATTCAGTGCCATGTTACTCGCAACAACCCAGGAGTAGATTTGGTTAAGGACCTCTAACAGACAACCGGAATCCTGACCATTCCTACCAAATACCAATTTTGTATCATCAGCATATCAAGAGATACTGCTGACATCACTAATACCAAGCTTCTGAAGCGGAGCAATGAAGATGATGAAAAGGAGAAGACCCAAAATTAAGCCCTGAGGGACGCCCGACTTGACATCATGTATGTCACTAAGGGATCCCTCAACCTTAACTAATTGTTTCCTACCACAAATGAAACTTCTTAGCCAATTGAGAACCTTGCCTTGGATCCCAATCTCATGGAGCCTGTTAACTAAAAGGCCAGCTATGATCTACCTTGTCAAAGGCCTTGGCAAAGTCGAGATAAACTACATCAACTGATTCATGGCTCTCTAGCCCCTCAATAACCCGCTCAATATGTTCATTCAGTTGGTAGTCGTGCTAAAATGTGCTCAGAATCCATGCTGGCTAGGTGGAAGGACTTCATGAATATCAAGAAATTCAACAAGTTTGAACTTCATGATCTTCTCAAACACCTTCGCAATATTCGAAGTGAGAGAAAAATCGGCCTATAGTTACTGGAGAGCCACTTATCTCCCTCTTTAAAAATTGGAACAACATGAGCTAACTTTAGTGAAGATGGAAACTTGCCCTGATCCAAGATGCAACGCATCAAGTATGAGAAAACAGGAGCAAGAACCTGTGAGCATCTCATCAGAAACTGAGATGTCACTCCATCAGGGCCAGGGGAGCTCGAGAGTCTCAAGTCCCTGATGGCCTCTAAAGCATCCTGGCCTGATCTATTGTCTTCAGAATTCAAGTGAATGCATAACTAATTGTACACATTTAGATTGTAAAACACATTTTCAAAGATTGCACTTTTAGTGTGTTATAAGTGACATTATAGGTATAGCATTTTTAGTTATTGTGAGACTATGCAAGAAAAGGAAAACTAATCTTTTGTATTTGTGATATTGAAAATCGATATGAATTCTTTGGGAAATTAAAAGAACATATAACTGAGGCATTTTGGGGCTAAAAACGATGAAATTTGGACCACTAAATCCGATGTAACCAAGTAGCGGTGAAATAGATGATATCATAATTTATATTCAAGAGCTAACTAAATGTGCTCCCAACTTACATTGGGTGGGTTTTTGAAAATTTTAGTTTTCATAATGTTTTTAGGTATGTAAGTTTTTAATATGGGCTAGAATTTCATAAAGCAATAAAATCAAAATTGTTCCCATGATTTTCTGAGGGAGAAAAATGCCAAGATGTGCTTGGGAATTTCCATCAAAACTTTAAAGGGTATTTTTACCACTGTGTGTGTAGGAGAGCTCCCAAAGAAAAAAGTAATTGCCAGAGCTTCTGACCACAAAACTTCGGGGGTTCAAAAGATACCCTGGCCTGGTTTCAATTTTATGAGATGTTCTTCCTCAGTATTTTTGACCATAGTTTTAAGGACGAGGGGCTAATAAAATTGAAGTATCCCCTCTCTAGAGCACGCCGGCTTTTGTTTAATGGTCGATCCTATCTCGAGAACATGATGATCTGCAAGATTACTAGGCGTCACATGGACGTACTGGATCAGATCAGGGTGATTGGAAAAAAACAAGTCGAGAACACTATTCTCTCTACTAGTGGCTACACTAACATGCTGGGAGAAATTGGGCAAGATCGCAAATTCTTCCAGCTTTTCGAACGACTGAGATGTCGATTTTGAGATGGTAATATACCCATCGGGACTAGCCTGCCACTCTGCAACGCTGGCCGGAAAATTAATGTCACCTACAGTGAATACCTTTGAGCAAACTGCCTTTGATTCAAAGGTTATGTTTGATGTTTACAAAGTCGTTTGTAAGCACTTGACAAAAATCATATAAGAAGCTTGACATGAATACAATGAACAAACATATTCACTTAAACACTGAGCTCTATTTTCATTAATGGGAATCGATAAAATCAGTGAAAAAAAGGTTTGATAAAAAAACGATTTTAACGTTTTCGATTCTTTTGATACAAAGGTTATTCAAGTTGGTTCTGTTGTGTCGAGTCTTTTCACTGATTGTCATAGTCAAGGACCTAAAATGAGATCAGATTTAATCCTATAAAATCGAAGTGGTCTCAATTGAGGGACATAGTGATCAAAGTTTCTCTTTCAATGAAACAAAAATGATCAAATCGATGAGACTTTACAAATTTGTTGCTGTCATTTGACATAAAATATATTAAAACTACATTGATCCACACTTACATTAATGTGGCTATTCCATAAAACAGCATCTCATATAGCAATCTATTTATAAGCATCATGACCTGAAACATTTTGATACTTTGCAATTGCTACCAAATTGAGAAATAAGTATTGACATGTGCCATATCTGACATTGGAAGGATAACCATCCTGGCGATTGAGCAATTGCCTCCTAATAACAGCCTCGGCAATTAAGAGACTCAAACCAACTAGCCCCCATAGTGAGCTGAGGTGTCAATTTGTATATGATTAGAAAATTAAACTATCAGCTTTGAACCATGCTGTTGTAAATTTAGGTACATTTCTTTCAGTGTTTTTTCTTCCACACCATCGGATATGGCAAAAATTAAGCACGAAAGTACACCACCAAGCCATTGCTTGATTTAAGCACAACACCAAAATACATAACCATGATCCTCAATGAGGAGCACAGTTGTTTCCTACCTAAGTCCGATCGAAAGTCCTTGTTCCTACGATGCTGACTGGCTTGCTACTCCACCACTTGATCTCGTTTGACTCGAAGCGGTTTACTCGCTCAGATTGCCTTTTAAAGAACTGGCTTGATTCCCTGCTTCAGACGAGTCGTTCTTACGAACTCGCCACCACTCCCTAAGGAGGGATGATGATGATATTTCAAGACGGCAAAAGGCATATGCTTTGGGCTCCACCGGGGAACAAGATCCATTCTCGAGAGTGGTTCCACGAAGAAGATGCTTTAGGGTTAGCCAGGCACAAAACCCTCCTCCTCCTCCTCCTCCTCCTTCTCCCCCTCCTCCTTCACCTTACAACCACTCCTACCCTGGTCTCACTTGCTCCCATATTTGACGCCAGCCTCGCCTCCCTGAGTTTTGGAGGGCTCTGGTGGTTTGTGAGTCTGATCGTCATCATTCCAAAGGCGGTTTTCCTCTTTCAGCGGGCTTTCAAGCTTAGCCATTCTGGAATAGCGGAACAAGCGAAAACTGGAAGAGCGGAGAGAGCGGCGCCTCCAACTTTGACTCTCAGTGGATCATCTGTTGGCGGAGAATGGCGGGAGGCCCAATTACGACGGTCACGCTACTCACTTGGGAATGGGATTTGGATCGACTATGGCGGACAAGTAGATTAAGCGACAGCCTCGAAAACAAGTCCACTTTCGGGCCAGGAAAGTGGTATTAATTCAAAAAAGACTGATATCGTGTAAATGCCACAATCCAAGCTCGAGGCAGTGTCTCAGTATCAACAAAATGAAGCAGTGTAAATCAGGCTCCGTCGGCAATTTTAGTTTCAATGATCTTTATCTCCAATTGTCCTTTGGTCTAAATGAAAATGAAATTCGATATCACACCGTATACGGAAACACAGATGATGAATGCAATCCCCACTCTAGGGAGTACTTCATAAAGGGTGACACAGCTATCCCAAGTTCCAATCTGGGTTTGCATCGTATTCAAAGGAAAGTGGAACAAAAGAGCGAGCCCACCGGATTTTCGTGTGGGACGGGAGAAACAACGGATCTTTGAAATGGGACTGACGGGAAAAGGAAATTTGTTTTTGACTCAATCAAAATCCCAACTTGCTTCTGTCAAGGATTGGGGTTATAGAGTTGAATTCAAGGATCTCGGGTTCATTTTGAGAAAACAAATCAGATTTATTGAATTTACAGAAATATCACATGGAGATGGAAAGTATTGCACGAATTGATTCTTATTATTGCATAGAGACATGATACATTGGAACGGTCTTCCATGAGCTTTGGCACACACACACACTTTGCTACTCCTTTCCTTCAGAAAGGGCCTTTGGTGACTTTCCAGACTCAGGGTGACCAGCCTTTCCAAATCGATTGAACCTGGGACCACCAATCTCGTGCAACGAAGTTACAGGAGTTTTCTCGGAAGTGGCATACTTGGGAACTGAAAGATCATGGGTGATCTTGACCTCAGGGGGAATCTGATAGCGCATGAATTTGTGAACGTTATTTACAATAATAGGGGTGTCACTTTGTCTAGAAATGGGGATAGTTGTGGGAGGCATTGTCGAAGTGGTGGTCGTTGAGGTTGTTGGGACTGTTGTTGTCCAAAATGTGGTCGATTGTGGTGTATTTTTAGTGGTAGTAGTAGTAGTCGTTGTTGTAGTACTTGTAGTGGTGGTAACGGTTGTCGTCGAGGTTCCCGGAGTACTTGACAGAGTGGCAATTACCTCAGCTGGATCTGTAGCAGCTTCTCCTAAACGGCTTTGAATGCGTTGGCTGATCATTTCCTGGATCTTCATTTCCTTCACAGCCTCCGAGTCCTCGTAATCTGAAAACTCGTCAGCCGTGGTTTCTCGGCCCCGCTTACGCCCATGGTTCACCTGAACTGAGGTCGAGGTTACGAAATCAGTTCCCAAAAGCATGGGTTTAGCCGTGAAGAAATGATGGAAGAAATCCTTGTCCAACTTGACCGTCTCCACTACAAAATCGGTGGGACCGTAATTGTCCGTGACCGGGGGCAGATTGTCCGAAACAAAATTGGGATTGCTCACTCCATATTGGACTGAGTTTTGATTGAAAGTGTGTTTATACTTGTTGTCGTCATAGCCATACCTATTTGGTTTGGGCGTGGCTTTGAATTGACCCAAAGACGGAGGCTTCTTACGAAGAGGTTGATTAGGATTCACATTGGATTTCACGGGAGGCAGATCGTTGGAATCCACAACTACCGCCTGATAAGGAGCACCATACCAATCCTCCATAACTCGAGTGGTTGATGGAGTTGTGGTTGTGGTCCATTGTTCCGACGATTTAACTACTGAGCTCGTCATTTGAGATGAAGATGAGGACATTGTCGTAAGCGTTGTGGTGGTTGTGGCCTCAGTTTGAGTCGTTGGTCTGGTTGTGGTCTTTGAAGAGGTCAATTCCGGATCATTTGCGTCCACACCTAACCATTGGGAGGCGGACTTGACCAATTTGTCAGTGATGTCGTGTTTACTATCCATGGTGGCATAAGCGTTCAACAGATTGGAAAAAACAGTCAAAGGTCCAATTCCAGCCGTAAGAGCTCCAACTGCGGCCGCGGGAATCAGAGATCCTGTTAAATCTTGACGCTTGATTCCGCTCAAGGCTGACAGGTCGAATTGACCTAAACGTGCTAAAGCCTGTGGAATAGCGTCCAATGGATCTTTGGAAGGAGCATTTGGTCTGCGTGAAGGTCGTTGGGGTAGCCTTCCTTTCTTTTTGGGTGGACCTGGTCGGGGCGTGCCTTCTTTGGTCTGTGGGGTGAGCAGATTAGGCGTGGGCGAGCCGTTGAAAAAGTGAAGCTGGTTTCTTTGCGGAAAGATCTGGGGAGCTAATTTGTTTTGCTCCGCAATCAGAGCCTTTTCCATCAAATAGTTCTTAATGAGTTGTTGTCCAGATCCAGGATCACCTTGCATGGGTCTGGGCGAGATTTCCAAAGGAGGGTTATAATTGCCAGGACCGGGCAGGTTGTGAGAATTATGCACCACATTGCCTCCCACGCCTCGTCCCATGGGATTGTTTTGAGCATTCATTGGCTTGTCGTTGTTATTTTGGTACCCCATTTGAGGAGCAGATGGTGTTTGAGTCACTTGGTAATTAGTTGGATTAGGGGAAGTGATCATTGGTCCATGAGGTCCTTGGTGAAGTTGCGTTCCACTTGGAACTTGTTTGGCATGGAGAATATTTGGATCATCTCGGAATGGAAGAGCATCTTCCACTCGTATTTCTTTACCAGCCGTTCCAGGTTTGCTCGTGACGGCAAAAGAACCTCCCACTTTAAACGCATTGGTCTTTTGGTTGGCCATAACCACACCGTCAACCAAATTCAGGGCGTTTCCCGTCGAGGACTGCCCTCCATTGCCCAAAGGTAAACGTCTTGGTCGTGGAGAGCTGGGTGCTGAATTAGTCATAGCAGGCATACTGTGTGGATAATTGGCCTTATGAAGGCTGGTCCATAAACTTTCTCCAATACTCCCCTCTCCATTCGAGTTTGAGCTCTCAGAAACCATCATGAGCTCCTCAGAGTCCAAATCGACATTCCAAATGTTGTCGAAGTTATTTGACGGTTCCTTCATCTGATCCTCCTTGACATCGCCTTGTTCTTGCTTATCTCTGGTACTTCCACTTTGTCCAAATATTTTTTCTCGTAACATCTGTTGAGGAGTCTTGAGGGTGGGACCGTTGTTGGAAAGATCAGTATTGGTGACGAAATGTTGATGTTTTACTTTCGATTCTGATCCTTGGCGGAATGGAATTGAATTCGGTGGATCTGCTTTTGGTGTAATGAGAATGGAAGGCCTGTCAATCAATGCAGATGGTGGTGTGGCTGAGAGTTTGGATCGATTGCTGAGTATGTTTGAAGGGTGGTTTGCTGGAGCAGGAATAGAGGGTATGAATGTTTGCTGGCCGTTATGATTGATTGGAACTCCAAACTGAGGCTTGGGCGGGGGTTCCATAAACGGGGACATTAATTCGGAGTCCAGATCGTCGTTGTTATTGTCATGCCTTCGATTTTGAAATGGATTGTTATTGTTATTATTATTATTATTGTTATTATTATTATTCGCCCTTGGGTTCATGTTGCGGTTATTGTTCCTGGGTGTAGAAAAACGTGTTCCATGTCTAGGCATAATACTCGGTGCCTTAGTTGGAAGGGAAGGATTTCGAACTCGAATGTTGGGAATTTGCGTCACAATGGGGCCTCGTGTGGAGTGATGCATCATGCCCGATCTTCGCGAAGGTGTTGGTGAATGAGACAAGAGGCGATTGGGAACAGGCGAGGGACTGTACTGAACTGGCACCGGTGTACTCGGCAAAGGTGGATCAAACTTCAAGCTCGGTCGATTCATTACACCCGCAGGAATCGGGATACTAGGGACAATTTTTGGGTTGTACATAGTCGGTCCCTGTGAGAGTTCCAAATGAGGCTTAAATTGGTCTCCATGTCGGGATGAACTCAGTATTTGTTCCATGTCTGATCTGGCAGAGGCAGACCTAAAGCCGTTCGTTTCTTTATGTGGCTCTTTCTCGGAGATGTTTGTGTCCTTCAAATGAATCACTTTGTTATTGGGACGTTCCATCAAGTTCTGCCATAATGACTTGTTCTCAGGTTTTTCAGGCGTCTCAGGTTCATCAGCTTGATATGGTTCGGGCTTGTAGAATTGAGTGGTTTCTTGCAGTTTTGAGTCTAGAAGTGAGAAAGGTCGTAACAAGATATAAACACCCCAACTGGTTCATCTTAAACGATGCTTACTGTCAAAGAGAATGCTGTCAATGTCAATGTCGTCCTCTTCAAATTCTCCTCCGCTCAAAGTCATGATCTCCTGGATCAGAATGTCCTTCACGTGTCCCACGGGATCTCTTTGCAAGCTCCTACGTAGGAATGGATTAAATATGAATCTCTTATGAAGACAGGGATGGTTTCTAGCTCATATGGCTCATTCTACATCTCGGTAAGCCTCAATCATACGATCAAATCCGATCGGGATGGGATCAATCGAAGACGATGAACATGATCACAATAAAGATTGACTAACTGACTTGGTTCAATGATGTTGACTAAAAAGTCTTCCAAGAAAAACTAAGTTTACCCACATCCAAGCAAAAGGTAGTAAGAAGTGCCATTAAGTTAATGAGCGACTTACGGTGGAAGATAACGCTTGTCCAAAATGATCTTGAAGAAGACACGAACGCTCCCTGAGGCAAATCCATCTATTAAGGTCTTAACGAAGGCTTCTTTCAAATTGCTCTTCATGTAAGTGTTACTTATCTGGAAAAAGAGAAACAAAAAAAGACCTTTAGTTATTTGCAAGTTTCGACGTCATTTCTTCCGAATCTCAACCAGCCCCCATTTTATGGCAGGTATAACTGTCCATCGTTTCATCCCCAACACCTCGCGTTTGAATCACAACAGTGCCGAGGAATACTTTGGAACAAAAAGGGTTCGTTCATTCATTCGTTGTAATGGGTTTTTCGGACTCACCGCCTCGGAGAATTTCTTTGCCTTCAAGCGATAAACGTTTGTGTCTGGGTTGAGAAGCGATATTGAAAATTCCTCCGACTTGACGCGGAACGTTCCATCCACCGAGATCAAATCTACAACGGAGAGCGAAGAAAGAAAAGAACTTGAGCAAGGCTTGAACAGGAACTAGTATATCTTCCTCTCATCAACCTCAACTCTCTCACTCTCTTTCTTATTCTCTTTTCTGTGGTTTGGTTTGAGTGTGGGTCCATACGTTCGCTGGTTATGAACCAACAAACTTGACACCGTATAGAGACTAAGGAGTCAGACAACCCCTGAATGGACCAATGTGAAAAGGAACAGTGGAACATGACAACCTTCTCTTCTCACTTTCGCTCACATTCCGGGATGAACGTTGGGTCTGGTGGGAACAATACAATTGAGATAACGTTCATAGGAACGAGCTTAAAGATGGATCCTGTCCAGGTCGAATCAAGGTTGAAGAAAAGATGGGGTGAACTGGATTTCAAAGGGCTCACTGATGTAAGTCACAAAATACAAGTATAAGAGCAAGGATGATGCTTGGATCTATTGGTGAAGTGTGGGGCTCTGTAGTTCGACTGATCTATTGCTTGTTGGTTTGTTGGATTTCTGTCAGTGTTGACTAGAGTATACCATTTTGAGTGAGCTTCTAATCAAAGGAGCGAAACGTTCAAGAAAAACAGCCGCAAAACCAAATGAAAGGAAAGAGACGTGTTCTAAGAAACAGATATAAAAGAGCTTCTTCTTTTTCGTCTTTGTTCTATCTGGTTGATAACTTTATCACCGTTATCAAACTCCTCACATGAACAGTACTAGAGTGCGAGTGAGATGAGATGAGGTGAGAAGACTCAAATGAGACCAACGTGAAAATGAAATATGAAAATATAGCGCTTACCTCGACCATCTCCGTCCAATTTTTGAACCACTGAAAAAGAGGAGTACCGTATGAGCATAAATCACACTCAAAAAAGAGCCGTTCGTCCATAATTCAAATTCGACAATCTTTGCGTTCCCAAGTCAAGACATTTTCAGACAAATTGTGGTTAGCCTTGATCCCGCTTTGGAACCCGAATCGAAGGGTTCATTCGTGATTCGTGTGCCGTTCCCTTCGACTGTAATCGGATTACACCAATCTTTTTTTCAATTGATCGAGGTTCTGCTAAGAATTAGAAGGATCATGAGCTTCTTATATCATCATCCCTCGGTCTCATTTGCATAAAATATGGAGCAGATTACAAATCGTTTCTCCTCTTCCCTAAGAAAGGTCTACAACCTCCTCACTTTCAGTCTCTCGAATCTTTGGATTGGAAATAATATTTGCTTCTTCTTATTCTTATTTCCGCATGCCTCATTGTACAGTACGGTACAAAGAATTTATAAGTGTGTACTAGTTTCGAGCTCCTTGGATGCAATTAAAACTCAAAAGTTGAGTCGCAGAGTCTCTGGAGAATTGTTCCATGTCATCGAGTCGATTGGATTCATAAAGATGGGAACAAAAAATAAATCTTTCTGCCATGTAGCTCCTTCTCCCAGGATTATTCAATGGAACTTCCCCGTAACTCTGGATGCTGCTTGGTCACAATCTCCAGGTTGACTAATTAATGAACTTTTTGTTCTCTCCTCCATAGAAGACAGGAAAAAAAACTTTCCCTCTTTGGGATTATTTTCATAAATACTGGAACAGGGATCATACCGAGGAAGCTCTCTTATGGCCTCCGAGGTTTCATTCACTCTTGGTCGACTAAGATAAGAGGGCTTGAAGCGAAGCAAAAGCGAGCTTCAACGGGCAATTCGTAAAATTAGCACCGTTACACCCTGGTCTTGCGATGGCTTTTTTTCAAATTCTAATAGGAGATAGTCCATTCATTCGATTGTTATAACAAAGGGTAGTTGTGATGGTAGCATGATCTTTGAGTACTGATTTAGCTTTCTGTCGTACATTGGCCATGCATCTGTGCTTGTTTGCGATTAAGACACTAAATATCTAAAAGTGGTGAGTGCTTTTCCGGTGAGCGCGAGACTGAAAAATCTCAGAAGCGAGGTCCCTCTCCTTCTCATCATCTTAAGGGTCCTCGACAAGCGGGGTAGTCCAGAAGCTGCTCCGAAAATCTCTAGATTATGGCCTTTATAATCCTTGACCCGAGGCTCGACAATCGTTCGCTCGTGTCTCTCGGACAGGGTTGCCAACGTTCATTTCGTGCCATTGAAGCACTAGCTTTAGCTGAACTTGAGATCTGGGAACGACCCTACGAACTCTTTGGGAACTGAGCATGTCAAATTCACTCATTGGTGCGAAGAGGATTTGACCCATTGCCAATGTACCAGCATCAGCTAAGGGTGCGATTAAGACGCCATTAGGAGGGCCATTAGGAGGCGTTGGTCCAAATCGAGTGCCATCCCAGAAGCTTATTTGCTGCCGAATCCCAGCCATTTCCAAAAAAGGGAGTCAATGTCTCACCCCCAAGATAAACGGCGATCCCGATGATGCCCAAAATACCCAAAATGACCAAAACGATCGAAATCCCGAGTAAGACTCCGCAAAGACTTCGGTTGAATCGTCTTCGATGATCTCGTTTGAGGCTGTTCACCGAGGACCACAAGTTGTAGGTGTGCCCGAGGCCAGATTCTGGTGGGTATTTCTTGGATGAGCTTTGCGGCACCGTGGATCGCCGCGATCGCGTTGATGAATTAGCGGTGGTGGCCCTTGGAAGGCGCCTTTGGGAGGCATTGACACTTTTGCGCGATGCTCTCGAAGCAAAAGAAATGGCATCTTCTCGGTCACGCTCTTCACCACGGCTCTGAAAATTGAAAAACAAATAAGGTTTTGTTATCAATAATGAGGGACAGACATTAATATGATAAGAATTGATATGGTTTTTTTCTACTTCTGGCTTCGATGCATATTTTTGACATATTTTCCAATTTTGCGATTTCTTCTGCATGTTTTGAGTCTTTTGGGGGACAAACTGCATCCATCTAACGACGAGAAAGGTTAAAGCGCAGACATTTTGAGATGGCTTTAGACTTGCATTGCGAAGGCTCATGTAATCTTTTAACTAGTGTGAACTCTGGCGAGACTCTGTAGAGCAAAAACACAAGTAGACAAACTTGTATCGACAAAGTTCATTATTCGTTTCCAACTACCACCTTACTGGTGCAAAATATGTTCTAAAATCCATCCATGGAAAGTTGTCGGAGTTAAATACCAAACAAAGGATTATGTTTCAATTTTATGCAAATCTTTTCAATCCAAGGACCGTTTACAATGAAAATCTTGTATAAATCTTTGAGTCAGTCTCTATTAAAGTCCGCGTCCTCCATCTTGGCTCCGATTCTCTCATCAGGGCTAAATAAAATCGAAAAGGAACAACGGGGCTTCACATGACATTTCGTTGACGCAAGCCAATTGCATTAAACAGCATACAACAAAGGTACTAAATTTAATTTTTCTTTTAGTGCCTCCATGTCAAAACCCGGTCCTGAATAAGGGCCCTTATTTGCAACGTCACACGGCCCAAAGAAAATGGGAAGAGGCACGTTAGATTGCTACATAAACTGCTCTTGCCTTGCCTTGAACTCAATTTCTTTTCCGGTCATTGTGTGACCCGAGGCACTAATAGAAAATAAGATTTTGATAGAATTAGTCAAAAACAACACAAACGCATTATAATTCAATAACAAGGAATCGGCCCATTCGGCCCTTTATTTGGTAGAGGCTGAATGACAAAGCGCCCTCT